>NW_022196901.1:18458962-18471141 GCF_008632895.1 Mastomys coucha | reverse complement strand
CATTTCTGATGAGGGTTATTGAGTGACTTGACACGTACAGGACTCTTCCAGGACAGTTTGCCTGTTCTCAGTAGCTAGGCTTATTTGTGAGCCAAGAGAATGTCTGCCCTTGATAAGGCAGCATGGTTTCATCCTCTTGGCTACATAGGCAGCTGGAGGATGCACAGTGTGTGTTGAGGGAAATATTTAAACAAACAAACAAAAATAAAACAGTATGTTCTCATGTGAGTGCCTCTTCCTACCACACAATGCCCCACACACCCCATGGTCAGCCATTACATCACCCAATTACCCAGTAGAATTAATACTTTTTTTTTTTTTTTCAATTTTTCGAGACAGGGTTTCTCTGTGTAGCCCCAGCTGTCCTGGAACTCACCCTGTAGACCAAGCTGGCCTTGAACTCAGAAATCAACCTCCCTCTGCCTCCCAAGTGCTGGGATTAAAAAACTCTTAAAGCTTGTAGTTAACCAAATAGATTTATGTATCAATATACTCAAAGTTTATAAGATGCCAGTACAATAATTTCAGAGCCAATTGATAATGATAAAAGCTTTATCTCAATTAATCTAACCTTGTGACATCATCACGTCAGCCTCCATTCTCCCACCATCCCGCCTTTCTCTCCCCCACTCAGAGACTCTCTGTCTCTGCAAATCTTAGCTCTGCCTCCCTTTTCCCTGTCCAATCACAGGCCTCCTATGCACTAATATAACTGGACAGGGAAAATCCTGCAACAAGTGTGTGCCCTGGATACCTTGGGACACCATGCTCTTGTTTATGATCCCAGCAGGGCTACCACATAGTTCACAGAAAGATTTATAGCTATGAGCCTCAGCCTTCAGGATGAGGGTGAACATTACTTTAGGATGAATGTGAACAACATAGACAATAGATGAAGCTGAATATTTAATGCACAGATCACCATTGTGGATAAGAACTTTTGTTTAAAAAAAAAGATTTAAACAATTTTTAAATTATGTCTGTCTGTGATTTTGTGTGTGCCTGAAAATGCCAGAAGTGGGTGTCAGCTTCCCTGCAGCTGGACTTATGGACAGCTGTGAGCCCCCTGAATTGAAAGCTGGGAATTAAATTGAGGTCCTCTACAAGAGCAGTACACTGTTTAGCTGCCAAACCTTCTCTCTAGCCATGTAAAAACAAAAGCAAGCCAACCAAAGAGACCAAAACACCACCCACTATTTAATTCCTACCACAAGTAAGCCACCTTTTATTTCTCCTTCTAGCAACAGCCCTCAAAAGAGTTGTCTAGGGGCTGGAGAGATGGCTCAGCGGTTAAGAGCACTGACTGCTCTTCCAGAGATCCTGAGTTCAAATCCCAGCAACCACATGGTGGCTCATAACCACCCATAATGAGATTGGATGCCCTCTTCTGGTGTGACTGGAGACAGCTACAGTGTACTCAGATATATAAAATAAATAAATCTTTAAAAAAAAAAAAAGAGTTGTCTACTTTTCTTGTGCTCTTGGTATGTTAAGTGTCACAGTCACTGAGGGACTGAAAAGTAACATACCACCATCGTACCACACACACACACACTTATCAAGACACCTGGACCCCAGACCCGATTCATCCATTGTCTGCGGGAAAGCAATGGAGCATTCAGAAGATAGTGGTGTGAGAAGGAACCAAACTGAAGCCATTTGGAACAGGCCTTAACTCAAAGTTTAAGTTCCCAAGACCTCCCTGGGTAACTGACTTCCTGCAAGTGCCCACTGCAGTTGACTCCAGTAGGAACAAGATAAGTACGCCACAAAGACATATTCCTAAGGAAGTCCCCTAGCCCTAAATCCTGACTGGTGGGATAACTCAGCACAGATGCTTGTAGATTTCAGGCTTAAAAGCCCTGTACCATTCTGGCTTGGGGTCACAGTTCAGTTCCTGAGTCCGTTCTATGTCCCTGATTGATTAGTAGCAGACTGAGTGCAACACTTTTTTGTCATCTGCTTAAATACTTACTAAGACGTTCGAGGACGCAGTCCAACCAAGTCTGTGCTTATTGTTCCTGACTGCTGAATCTGCTGCCTATCTCAAATGAAGATCTTGCTTTGAGTGGACTCTTGTGCCTGCTTGGGTTGTTCTGGATCTTTTTTGGACCCCAACATAGGAACATATCTATAGCCACCTTAAATAATTTTTCTGTTTGTTGATGAGTGTGTGTAAGTGTCTGTGTGCGTGCTCATGTTGCCCATGCACGTAGAGGTCAGAGGTCAATGTTGGTGTTTCTTTCCCCCAAATTACTCCCCACCTTATTTTTTGAGACAAGTTTTGTCACTGAGACTGGACCTCGCTGGTTCAGCTTAGACTCCTCACCAGCAAGCCTCTGGGGTCTTCCAAGCCTCCCTTTCCTGCAGGGGGTCTCTGCAGCCTGTATGGGCAGCAAAGAGAAGAGCCATGGGAGATGAGGTGACAAGGCAGGTCAGCCCCACAGGACTCAGTGGCCAGCGCTGGCAAAACTTGGGCAGTCAGACCGCAGTTGTTTATTTTAGTTATTCTTAAGCACAGCACCATCTGGCAAAAGCTATCCTGATGATGGTTAACTCAATCCCACGTGCACAAGAAAGCACACCTGTCAGTCTCTCTCTCTGTCTCTGCCTATCCCTCTCACGCTCCCTCCCTCCCTCCCTCTGCCTCCTGAGTGCTGGGAGTAAAAGCGTGGGCCACCACTACAGGGCCATACCTAAATCTCTTTGTGGAACAAAGTAAGCTAAAGATAGATCAGACATGACTACAGCGAAACTCTTTGTAAAGAACGTGTGACACCTTCCATAACCATAGGCTCTCTTCCTTGACCAAGGAGAAACAAGCTTACAAGAATGGGTCTGGAGGAGAGTCCAGAACCAGAAAGTCTTCAGCCACATAGATTGTACAGAGGTCTCCAAGCAAGAAAGCATGTCTGCTCAAGGCTTCTGTGGGAAAACAGGCTTGACTTTACATTCCCTCTCTTGAAGAACCACGCCTGTGTGCTTACCATCCCAGGTTACCCTAGTGCATGCCTATGAGTACAAAGACCATCATGCCCCCTATACTTCCCCAGCCTCTGTAAAGAAAATGCCCCTCCCCCCTTCAACATGGGTGCTAGGTTTCCAACACAGTCCTCATGCGTGCCTTGCAGATGCTTTACTGATTAAGCCGAGCCTGCAGCCCCTCATTTTAGTTTTAAATGGAAACCAACAGGAAGTGAGAGCCTGCAGCTTTCTTGACACTCCTTCCAGAGAGCCTGGCGCTGTCACAAGGTTTCTCTTCCTACATCTTCCTTTGTACATAGAAGATGGAGAGGTAGGCCGGAGAAGAGAATCACATCTGCCTGCCATTGGCTCAAAGTGAAGATATATTGTGGCAACTATCAACTTTCTGATTCCTGAGAATAATCAGGAAGTAACAGGGCTGGGGACAGAGACGTTCACAGAGAGGTAGCTCAGTGGTCAGTACTTGCTTTCAATCCCAGAACCCATGGAAGGGTGCAAGGAGGAGAAAGACACCTCAAAGTTTTCCTCTGGGCTGCATATGTACACGGTGGCATGTGCTTGAATACACACACACACCACACACCTCATAGACAGACATACACACACCACACACCTCACAGACAGACACACACACACCACAGATACACACTGACACACACCACATACAGAAACACACCACAGACCCCCCACACAGACACATGCCCCATACCTCACAGACAGACACACACACACCACACACTAACAGACACACACAGAGAGACAAATACACCACACATAGACACCACACACTACAAAGACACACACACACAACCCCTCATAGACAGACACATATACACACACCACAGACATACGCACACATCATACCTCACAGACACACACACACACACCACACAAACACATACACCACACACCTCACAGACTGACAGAAATACATAAACACACATACCACAGAACACACAAATACATACACACACACACCACAGACACACACACTCATCATATCTCACACACACAAACCACAGATACCACAGACAGACACACACAGAGACACAGAGACACACCACACAGTCAGACAGACACAGACACACATACATATACACCACACGATGATGATGATGATGATGATGATGATGATGATGATGATGATAAACATTTTTAAAAAGAAGTGACTGAAAGATGGCTAAGGTAAGAGCTATATGCCCCTGATTCTCTGGCCTTTGTGTTCGTATTAGGATTTTTGCTGTATATGTTAGTTTGTTGTTGTTTGTTTATTTGTTTTGTCTTGTTTTATTGCTGTGATAGAACACCAGGACCAAAATCTCCTTGGGAGAGAAGAGATTACTGGACATGTCCTCATCACACTGTCACTGAGGGAAGTCAAGGCATGAGCAGAAGCAGGAACCTGGGGCAGAAACTGAAGCAGAGGCTTGCTCCCCATGGCTCACTTAGTTTGCTTTCTTATACAATCCAGAGCCACCTGCCCAGCAGTGGCACTGCCCACAATGGGCTGGACCCTTTTTACATCAATCTTTACTCAAAATGCCTCACAGGTTTGCCTGCAGGCAATCCTCAACTGAAGTTCCCACTTCCAGATGACTCTAGCTGTGTATGACGCAAAACTAAGCAACACATTGTGGTTTTTAGTTGGGTCCACTGATGATGTTTGACAATCAAATCAACGATTGGACATGTACAGAAATAATAGCTGGTCTTCATTGGATGCAAGTTAAATACATTATTTAAAGTAACCCTGACCTTCTGGAAGAAGGAAGCTGTATACTAATTTTGAATAATCATCAAGAAATACTTACATTTCTTTTATTTTGACATACTTCAAGACTCACAAGAAACTCCAGAATAGCAGAGTCTTAGGGTCTTTCACTCAGTTCTCCCTCAATGAAATGATCATACATAACTGTAACGTTGTCACAGTTAGGAGACTTGCACTTGTGCAGCACTGCCAATTCAGAGGCTTCACTTGTGTTCTAAAACTACGCTTAAATAAAAAGAGAGACAAGATAGTGTTTGATGTGTTTATAAAAAGATAAAGAGGTAGGGGGTTATGTTCTATGGGGGTGTGGTGAGGTGTAGGGGAAGGGGATGTCTCAGAGGCCCATGCCGAGGCATCCCTTCCCCCAAGGGACCAACCACATGATGGTATAGTATAGAAGAGAGTTTATTCAGGGAATGGGGAGGTGAGTTAAGATGGTAGTAGAGGCAGAGAAAGGCAGAGAGAGAGAGTAGAGAAATAGAGGCCAGCCATGACAGCGTGGAGAAAGGGGGGAAGGGAATGGGGAGAGAGGGGGAGCAAGAGGGAGCAAGAGGGAGCAAGAGAGAGCAAGAGGACAAGAGGGCAAGAGAGAGAGAGGCAAGAGGAGGAGGGGGCAAGTAGTCCCTTTTATAGTGGCTCAGGCCGACCTGGATATTGCCAGGTAACTGTGGGGTGGAGTTTAGACAGAATGCTAACGGTGTTTATATGGTATGTATCATATCTGTCAATTTTAAAAGCAAGAGGGGGAGAGATAGAGCTGTTATTCATTTCCAAATGCTCAGACTACCTCTGAAAGGAGATGTGAGAGGGCAGACACCATTTCCTCCTGCAAGAACTATGCAGAATTTTAAATGCAGGTTATTACGATGCAATGCACTTATTTTTAGATATATGAATTCTTGATATACTTTTGAGTGAAAATGTGAGATAAATACATCTGCCCCCATTTAAAGGGGTGAAGTTTCTGTGTGCCTTTGATTTCAGATAAAAATGTATCTAGGAGACTATGTAGGAGCACTGGCACCAAAGAGACAGAAGTGGGGACCAGAACTTCCACTCTGTGCCCTTTCATACCTTCTCAACTTAATTACGTGATTTTATTTCTGTCAGATTCAGAGCCCTCCCCTCCCCGGCCCCCCAAAATCTGTGCTGATGACATTTTCCTACCTAGAAGAACTTTGACCAGGTAAGCAGAAGGGTTGTCTGATTCTCAATAAATCCTTTTCTGAGCCCGTCGAGTGGGCTACTTAGATAGTTTCTCTGCCCCATTGGCTATATTATAATTTCTGTTTTGACAAGGAAAAGAAAACTGGGAAAGGGATCTTCCTAGGCTCTAAAAATGCTTTGCTTTTCATGGTTTTCTTTTCTTTTGTTTTTTCCACCTAAAATATTTGGCAGGTTTGCAGCTGCTCTCAGACCAGTTCTTTATTTTTAATTCAACAGTTTTGTTGTTTGTCTTGTTTCTTATAATTTAGCCTCATAGTTTTCTGCCTGGAGTTCTCTGTTCTACTCATATGCTCTCTTATAATCTCCTCCTCCCTCTCCCTCTCTCCTTCTCTCCCTCTCCCTCTCTCCCCTCTCCCCCTCTCCCCCACCAATATGTATACTCCAGCATTTCTGTTTCCAGGCCTTCAAAAACAACTTCTAGGAAGCTGGGGGTCAGAGGGAGCTGGAGCATCACTCAGTGGTGAACTTATTTAGCAAGGGGAAAAATCAGCTGTCAGATCAGCTCATGGCTATGAAGTTTCCCTCTCAACTCCCATAGGAGTATGGCTCTTCTTCTAGGTTCCTATAACAATGTATGGTCTGCTATACACCTGGGGCCTGTTCTCTTTAGTATTATTAGGAGTATGTATACTCTGTCCCTAAACAAATGACCAAACTCTTTTTCAGAAATGGCTGTGTATGACAGTTTTCTGAAACTCCTTTTTCTTGATGTTGTCATATGTTTGGTTGATGTCCCAGTAATGCCTTGTTTTATTGAGACAGGGTCTCTCACATAGCCCAGGCTAGCCTTGAACTTGCTGTGTAGTATAAGCCAGGATGAACTTGACTTCTGAGTGCTGGATTACAGGTGTGCATGGTGTGTCCAGCTGCACTTGTGTGCTCGGTTACAAGTGGGCATGGTGTGCCCAGCTGTAATGATAATTTTTGTTGGTTGTTTCTTTGTTTTCTTTGAGTCAGTCTCTCTCTATGTAGCTCTGGCTAGCATAGAACATGATATGTTGACCAGGCTGGCCTTAACTCACAGAGAGCTGTTAAAGGTGTGTGCCACCCCCTGTGACTGCAATGAAGAGATTAGTCAGTCTCTTCTTTATTATAATTTGTTAGAATGCATATGCTTACTTGATGTGCTTACCAATACTAAACTGCATCATGGCAGCAAGAACGGATCACCCAAAAGCACCTTAGTGGAACAAAAGAGACCCCGGTAGGAATTAAATCCAGGAAAGTACATGGGTTTTACTATTGTATACTTCTAAACAGAGTATTTATGAGAAACAAGATGCATAAAAAATTCCTATTCTCATTTGGCTCATTTACTTCGCTGCATTTTAGGATCCGAACACTGTTCTCCTGGTAGCCATGGTGAACTAACTGTGTTGTTATGAGATCAGCCAATTCACAAGGTCTTTATTTCAAGTCAACTGCAGAATTCAACTAAAACCTTGGCACTTCTGATCCTAGAGTCAAATTTTCTACACCTATGTTCTTTGCTGTGGTTTTTTTCATTGCATTGTATTATTATAAATGTATTCTTTGAGGATGGATGCAGTGGGGCAGGAGAGAAAGACAGAATTAAGAAGACACAGAAAGGGAAAGGCTTCCCATCTGGCTGAGGAGTCCCACCAGCTGACCAAAGCCTTCCCTGACTGTTAACAGCGTTTGCTATTACAGGGCAGTACACCTTTTATATAGAACTATTTTCAAATAAGAATGTTGAAACAATGACCATGCTTAAGGCTTAAGCATGTATGGCTTTACTCCTTCCCAGATGTAAATTGCAGTTTTCTGGGACTCTCCTACACAAAAAGTCTATAACTTCTGTTACAGTAAAAGCGTAGCTGAACTCCCTGTGAAACCCTGTGCCCAGTGATCTTACTCAGTTCCTTGGCAATCCTTGAGATGTCAGTCTAGAAGCCAGAGGTGTCTATACAGATAGTGTAAAGACACTGAAGGGAGCTCCCCTGGGAAGTCCACATTCATAGTTGGGGTTACTTGTACATTGCATATTCTGTTTTGTGCCTCTCTTATGGGCATGTGTGCAATAACTGGGGCCAAGAAAGCTCTTCCAGGGAAGCTTTAGAATGGAAGAAAACAAGTCTGGACAATTTTGATTCCTGAAACTAGTAAAAATAAAATGGCAAACTACCAAGAAGCACCAATGCAACATGTGTTCTGGTGTGAGTCACTGTTAGGTGAGGCTACAGAACTTAGCATCTGTGAAGGTCAGCTCAGTGACTTGCACTCACCTAGGCAGGTTGCAGGCTCAGTTGTGTTTATAGTAAGTGGTGGAGGCAGGAACTGTTTTCTTCTTCTACACATGAGGAAGAGACTCCAAGAGGTTGATGGAGTTGACCATGACCACAGACAGGGCTAAGTGAGAGAGCCAGGATTCTGATACAAACCTTTTGACCCCCTGGTCCTTGCATTTTATCTTGTCTTTACGTTCTGTTTTCCCAAAGTTAGACACTTGGAGAATACCTTATGTGTATGCTTGCCTTTATCTCTACTTAGATGGTAAAACCTTTAAGTGGGAACTATACCTTAGTGACCCAGAGCACAGGTTGCTAAAAAGCCTCCAGAATAACTAATGCATGAAACATCGTGGCTAACAAAAGCAATGTTAACATTAGCTAAGTGCCTTGTTCTTTGTGAAATTTCTCCCGATTATTCACCTTACAAGGCTAGCTTTTTGATTCAAGTTAATTTTCTTTGATTCCAAATGAGTACAAAGGAAACTATTTTTTTCCTTAATCACTCTTGTCTTTCTGGTTGTTGTCTGTCATTGACTATGATATTGCATGTTCAACATGCTCATGTTTGTAAAAAACTCTCATAAACAATAACTGCTTTGATTCCTCACAGTAATTCTGAATATTAAGCTTATTTTCAGAATCTGGATGTAGTGAAAGCTACAGACAGCCCAGCTGTGCAGGCCTGCTACTTGGGAAACTAAGGAATACGATTGCAAATTGAAGGCCAGCTGAGCCACCCTAATAATATCTTTTGTCAAAACAAAAAAACAACTAGGGGGACAGCTGAGCCACAGAGCCCTTTCTTATCATTCTTGAGGCCATGGGTTCAGTCCCCAGTGCCTTCCCCAGCTTTCTTATCATTCTTGAGGCCATGGGTTCAGTCCTTGGTGCCTTCCCCAGCTTTCTTATCATTCTTGAGGCCATGGGTTCAGTCCCCAGTGCCTTCCCCCCAGTGTTTTAGCTGCTTTGCTCAGTGCTCTGGTGAAGGCAAGTTAAGGACAAAAAGAATTTATTTGGGATCAGTTAGAGTGTATAGTCTATCATGGCCTGAAAGTCATAGTGGCAGGGGCATGAGACAGCTCCTCCTTAGACAGAGCAGATTGATGCTACCATTGTTCACTTCTCTTTTTTTTACAGTCTGGGACCCCAGCCATGAGACGACGATGCCACTTTCAGATGAGTCTCTTTTTTTTGGGGGGGGGGGATCTGTGGTTTTTTTGTTTTGTTTTGTTTTCTGAGACAGGGTTTCTCTGCATAGCCCTGTCTGTCCTGGAACTCACTATGTAGACCAGGCTGGCCTCGAATTCAGAAATCCTCCTGGCTCTGCCTCCCAAGTGCTGGGATCAAAGGCATGCGCCACCACTGCCTGGCCATTCAGGTAGGTGAGTCTTAAACCCTCAGTTTCTGGGAACATCCTCACAGACTCACCCAGGGGTGTGTGTCCATAGTGTGTCTACATCCAGTCAAGTTGACAATAAAGATTAACTATCACACAAACAAAACAGATTTAAGGGCCTCTTAGTTAGGTTTTCGTTACTGTGAACAGACACCACGCACAACCAAGGTAACTGTTACAAGGACAACATTAATTGGGGCTGGCTTACAAGTTCAGAGGTTCAGTCTATTATCATCAAGGCATGGCAGCATTCAGGCAGGCATTGTGTAGGAGGTAAGAGTTCTACATCTTATTCCAAAGGCAGCTAGGAGAAGACTGGCTTCCAGATAGCTAGGAGGAGGGTCTTAAAGCCCATGCCCACAGTGACACACTTCCTCTACCAAAGTTACACCCTGTAACAGCGCCACTCCCCGGGCTAAGCTTATTCAAACCACTAAAAGAGGTAAGCCTTGGTAACCTCCCTGGATACATTTGGAAAAGGGAGGGGTATGGGTAGTACTCTTTTCAGAATACCAAGGCAGACTGCTGTATCCATTAGTTAGTATAGGTGGAGACCACAGAGAGGGAGACCCCTCTTGGCTCTTGGTTCTTATAACATTATATGTACTCTGTTGAGTCCTGAACCTGGAGACACATCAAAGACACAAGGTTACACTGACACATCTAAACCTTCCTCTTTTAACAAGAACTATATATAAGGAGCATAGATAAGCTTCAGGCACTACAGTATTGCCCTCATTCCCCAGCCTTGTAATAGGAATCACTGTTGAGGCAAGGCAATGCCACTTAATGGCTATCAAGGAGTGAACTCTTCACTGAGTAAATGGCGCAGACTCAGAGCTGGCCGTCACCCCTGCCTACCTTTCTCAGCATAGTCTGTGGGTTCTATTGATTTTACCCTCTCTTGTTTATCCTCCTCTCCAGCTTGATTGATACTGGTTTCTTCACAGCCTTGACTTCCTTAGGCAATGGTAACATTCTTCCATTGTCTTTCTGTCACATTTTGTGCATAATTTTACTGTCAGACTTTATATATACACACACACACACACACACACACACACACACACATACACACACACACACACATATTTGTTGGGAACCATGAGAGCCCTGAGATAAACATCCTGCCCCAGCTAATTGAGAACCCTGAGATTAACATCCTGCCTGACAATCACAAGGATCCAGCTTGGCCCTGGGAAAAGAACATTCACGGAAATCCACCCCCTCTCCACCTGTCATCCACCCCCTCCCCACCTGTCACCCCGGAGCTCAACCCCAGAAGATTTTGTAACCTTCCATCTCCCTCCTTCCTCTCCCCCTCCCTCCAAGATTTTTGCTTTAAATATGCTCTCCTCAACCAAGTAAACGGCTCTTGACAAGCAATGCTTCCTTGAGTCCTGTCGTCTCTCTTGCCCATTCTTTATTCACAGGTTGTGACCCTCCTCGTTCCCCCGAATAACGTGACCTGCAGGCCAGGTCATATATTCACATTTGGCTAGGATAAACTATTTAGTCCCCTCTTAACCACTCAGTGATGAAAGAAAAGTACCTCTTCAGAAACTAATCTTGGGCTGAGGCTGTAGTTCAATGGTACAGTCTATGCTTTTCAAGTCCAAGGCCCTGGATTTTATTCCTGCACTAAAACTAATGGCCCCTTACCTTCTGGCTCTCAGAGTGAACAAACAGACACAAAAATGTTCTATCTCTACATCTACCATATATAAGGCTCCATGAGGGCTTCAGAGAAGATTCCTTCAGTTCTGTCAGACCTGACAGGCCCCGTGCCAGGTTCACTGCATTATCTATCAATCAGGCATGTACAGAAGGCTGAGAACATGTCTGTTTCGGAGGAGCTCCGTTAACAAAGAGCTACATAAAGAGTAAAGACACTGGGATCAAATACTAGCACTCACACCTTGGCAGTCACTAACAGCATTTAGTTGGACTTAAGGCCTAGTCCTGGTCCTGGGAATCTACCAGTGAAGGGCTGTGAGGTCATGGGTCTCAATGAGAACCTACCTTACTAAACTCACTACTTTACTAAGCTCATTCCCATCTGCATTCTGAATACTTCTGTGTATACCTATGGATAAGCACAGCTCTCAGTCCTCACCAAAGAAGCATATTTTTGCAACTGGCAGAGATCATTATAGAAAATCACAACTGGTCAGAATGCAGAATCACCAATGTGGGATGTCCAGTCACAGTGGATATAGTTACAACACAACTTCTACATCTAAGGCTCGGGAAACACTGCAAAACAAGAAATGGAAATGTGGTAAGAACCAGAAAAAAAAAAGAACTAGAGATTTAGAAGTCTGCTGTGGGTATGTGTTTTATAGAAACGATAGGGAAGGGGGCTGGAGAGATGGCTCAGCAGTTAAGAGCACTGACTGCTCTTCTGAAGGTCCTGAGTTCAAATCCCAGCAACCACATGGTGGCTCACAACCACCCATCATGAGACCTGACGCCCTCTTCTGGTGCATCTGAAGACAGCTACAATGTATTTACATATAATAACAAATAAATAAATCTTAAAAAAAAA
>NW_022196901.1:18435590-18458952 GCF_008632895.1 Mastomys coucha | reverse complement strand
AAAAGAAAGCAGGGAGGCAGAGGCAGGCTGAACCTGATCTACTAATTGAGTCCAAGACAGCCAGAGCTGTCTCAAAAAATAAAACTAAAACAAAGCAAGATTAGAAACGATAGGGAAGCTGCCCCTATGATACCTCAACAATATGGCTGCCTAAATAAGATGTGAGCAATGACAATACTAACAGACAGGCAGACATAGAGGAGAAAATGTCATGAGGCCCCACCCCTAGACAAAGAACTAAGGGATGCAGAGTGGGAGAAATAGTCTTCCCTCAGAAACAAGGCCCCTAATCAATTAATTATACTAAGTGGTCATCTTGGAAAATGTGTACATGCAAGTAACACTGGAAGAACTCAGCAGGTTGTATTAATATTTGTGTGTGTGTGTGTGTAACAATAACAATGGAAGAATTCAAGAATTTTTAGAGGGAATAGAAAAGTACTAAAGGAGTTGGAGGAAGAGGAATGGAAGAAAATCATGTAATTGTATTTCAATTTTTTTAAAAGTTTAAAAAAAGAATACTGGGCCGCAGAGCTGACTCTGCGTGTGTACTGCTCTTGTAGAAGACCTGGGTTTGCAGAGCTGACTCTGTGTGTGTACTGCTCTTGTAGAAGACCTGGGTTTGCAGAGCTGACTCTGCATGTGTACTGCTCTTGTAGAAGACCTGGGTTTGGTTCCTTTCACCCTCTGCAGGCAGCTGACATTCACCTGTGACTCTGGTACCAGGGGAATGCTATACCTCTAGTCTTAATAAGCACCAGGACAAGAGTTCATATCCTTAACAACATACTTACATATAAGCACACACACAGTATACAGACACACACACACACAGGCAAAACACCCATCCACATAAAAAAGAACTCTCTTAGAGCTTGAGAAATCTAGACCTGTCATCAAACACTCGAAGAACAACCACCAACCTTCTATCTTAAGGGCAAGATGTGAGCCAGAATATTCTGGCTTGTTGAGTCTTAGAACTTGCACAAGTCGAGGAAGTCCCCACTCACACGCAGACAACAGCAGTCACTTATTAACTCTGGTTTGTTGCAATGGATTCTGTCTGGCCAAAGGCAAAAAAAAAAAAAAAAAAAAAAAAAAAAAAAAAAAAAAAAAGGTGGTGTAGCCTTTAATCCCATCATCACGGAGGCAGAGGTAGGCAGATCTCTGTGAGTTCTAGGCCAGCCAAGGTTACAAAGTAAGACCCTGTCTTAAAGATAAATTGACAAATAAACCCAGATTTCACGCGAAACTTCCGACATTTGAAAATGTTGGCAAATGAAAATGAGAACATAGGTGCAAAGTAGAAGAAAACCTGAAGAGTGTCCGATTGACGTCTGGTTTTGGCAGTCATACCTCTGGCTTGAAGAAACTGATTCCGGGATAGTAAAGAACTTAGCCAAGATAGCAGAATAAGGGTAGAATCATACTAGAATTCTGTCCCCTGGAATTTTATTAACATTCCAAAGAATGTTTTTCAAAGAAAGATCACTGGGATGTGTGCTTTAAAAATCTGTAAAGACGCTGGGAAAAAATAAAGGTAGTTGTAGACAAAAGGAAGGCCTCAAGTAAGTGCGTACTGCAATCTTTAGCAACCACGGAAGCCGAGGAAAAAACTCAGAGCACTCGAGACGCAGATGCAGTAGCAGCTCCGTGGGTTCGAGGGCAGCAAGGTCTTCAACAGGGAGCCCCATTCTTGAAAGATAATCCCCGCCCCGCCCCCTCAAGGAAAAGCCGGATTCATACCAACAATAACAACTACAAACACGTGACAGAGAGAGCCATGAACACGCACGGCTTCCCCCAAGCTTCCCTGGCAGACAAGGCGGAGCTAGGTTGGTGGAAGGTGACGGATTACGGCCTCTGTCGGCGATGCCTCACGACTCCTGCCGTAAAGGCCGCACGTGGCGCATGCGCAGCTCCTCTCCCTTCCGGGCTCCGGACGCGGTCGTGGTTGTTTGTAGGGGCTCCTCGTTCTGCTGGTCCGTCGTCGCCATGGTGAAACTGAGCAAAGAAGCCAAACAGAGGCTGCAGCAGCTCTTCAAGGGCGGGCAGTTTGCCATCCGCTGGGGCTTTATTCCTCTCGTGATTTACCTGGGTCAGTGATTGAAGAACTTGGGAGGAGCCGAAGGGCAGGGGTTGGTGGGTCTGAGTCTTTTTTGGTCTTCCGGGGCGGGGAAAATAAACCGGGCCTCCGTGTTCTCCACGTTTTCCGAGCCTGTCTAGCCGGGCTATCTTCGAGTTCCTTTTTCGAGTTCCTTTTAGCTATTTGGGTAGTGTTTAACCAGTCACACAACCCCTTATATTCCGTACTTACATCTATAAAGTAAAAGCAAGACCTTTCAAGTTTGATTCTAGGTTTATATGACCCCTAAAGGAAGATTAATTCTCTATTTGGCTTTCAGAGCGTTTCCCCTCCTGTAGATGAAAGACGCTCATGAAGTTAAACGTAACTGCCTTAAAGCGTGATTATGACAGCAGTTGGGTGCTTAAGCTTTTCTTGTATAATGAGGGATTTCGTTTTGTTTTGTTTTGTTTTCTCCCATTTTGCAGGGAAACAAACCGAGCCATTAAAGTCGTACTTTCCTTGCCCAAGTATTCCTTGCCCAGGCAAATATTTTCACCCAGGGCTACACTCTGGACCTTATACTGTACCTGGTTGAGTAGTTTTACGGTTTTTAACCCTAATGCCTTATTCAACCCATAAGGTAAAAAGGAAACTGCAGAGTATTTTAGCACCAGGTCTCAGAGCTCGAATGTGGACTCTGACATTCCACGTTAAAGCAGGACCCTCACAAGGTGCCGCTTCTGGTTTGTCTTAGATGACTTGCGTTGTTATATAAGATAAAATACATTCATTTGTAGTCTTGACAGAGGCTCTAACCAGGCTGTACATTTCTCCAGGCAGCTGTTGTACCTGTGAGCAGTGATAACCTGGATATTTTGATAGGACTTAAGTATTTTTCTTGGTATTTCTAAGTATTACTGTTGGACAGTGCCTCGTTTAGCTAGCCTTCAACTCCTGATTCTCTCTTCTCTACTTTTCAAGTGCTTGAATTACAGGCCTGCACCATCACATACAGCTCTTTCCTCCTCTATTTTGAAAGAAAAAAAAAAGCTCAGATAGTGATATTGTATAAGTATCAGGTAAATAATTGTGACAGCTTACTTTTTTTGTTACTTATTTTGAGACAGGGTCTCTCTATGTAGCTCTGGCTGTCCTGGAATCACTAGGTGGACCAGGCTGGCCTTTGCAGTAATCCTTCTGCCTCTGCCACCTGAGTGCTGCTGGGATTAAAGGCATGTGCCACCACCAACTGCTGGCTTTATTTTTGTAGGCCATGTTGTCCATATAGTTCTTTGAGTCTCCCTCGCCCCCCCCCCTTTCCATAGTCTGCCTGCAGTTGAGGCTGGCTGACCTTGTAATTCTGCCTTATCTCTGGTGTAGTTGGAATTACAGGTGCACTAGACTCTTCTCCACCGCCAGAGAGGCCTAGGCTGGCATGACTGTAACCTCAAGCTCCCCTTGCCTTCAGCATGTGGGTAATGGGTTAGAGCTGTGCACAGCTAGGTCTAGATTGAGGTTCTGGTTAGCTAGAAGCTTTAGCTACTTGTCAGAACCTTGGGTCTGAGGACTGGATGCCACACACGGCGTCCTTTCCTAAGGCTCGTCATTGCAGTATTTTTACCCTAGCATCCACTCGGGTATTTAAGGTCAATGTTGCTGGGGCTGCCCTCCCAGCACTACTTTGTATGTATGCCTGACCTTCTCAGAAACCAGCAGTTGTTGCCTGAAGGTAGGATAAAATGCAGATCCCTCACCATTGTGGTGTGTGGCTTTTTTTTTTTTTAATTAAACTTGGGATTCCCAAGTGCTGGCTACCATGCTCAGCCCTCACAGTTCTTAATGTTAATCATTATTCAGGAAATTAATATATATCATCAACTGAGTTTAAGTTGTATTTAAATAGTAAAGGGGTTTTTTTAATACTTAAAATTGGAGTATATTGCTCTAAATAGGTAGATAAATAAATTATTTTCCCTCCTTTTCTATCTTGAGTCTTTGCTTTATCAAGAGAGTAGTTTGTGGAAGATAGAGTAAGAAGTCCTCAATTATACTTTCAGAAAAGGTGTTGTTTTTCTCTTTCTTTAAGCTTTTCAAAGTTTTCCAGTGTGGTTTGGGACTTGTAATAGTCTTGGGAGTGACTGAATAAAAGAAAGGCCATGCTAAGATGGTCTGCTATCTGCACAGTGAAAACTGTCCTTTCTGCTGAACAGTCATGGATGCTGCTTCACTTTCTGGTGAAAACTAGAAACCTTTAGCAGTACAAGTCAGCTGAGACGTGTCCCGGATTGGATTGTAGAGGTTTTGTCTGCTGGACTTGTAATTGTTTTATTTGAAAGTTTTGTTTTTTTTCCTTCAGGATTTACTAGGGGTGCAGATCCTGGAATGCCTGAACCATCAGTTTTAAGGTAATACTCTGGAGTATCAACATTTGAAGGCAGATGTTCATATATTATCTGGTATTGGGAAGTCATTAGGAAGTGGATGGCCCATAATTTCACCAGTCTTGGGTTGTTAGAAGAGATATTGTGGTCTAGTCTATGGTCTAGTCTAGCTTGTATTAGTTACTGTGTAGCTGCTTTGCTTTCTTCCTCCCACCTTAAAAATCTTTATTTACTATGTTATAATCATAATGATAGACATTTTTAAAAGAAAAGAATCAATTTATCTCCTTACCCCATGAAAGGTTAAACTTGTATATGATACATAGAATTTTGGTCTTTTCACCTAAAATTAGAATTGATATGTATCCCACTCAGGGACATGCCTCCATGAACTAACTTCCCATAAGACTTCGTCTCTTAAAGGTTCTATCTGCTTCCAGTATTTTATAGGCTGGTCCATAGATCTTCAATATTTGAACTTTTGAGCACATTCAGCTTTTAAAACACAGCAACTTGTGAAAACTGTATATATACACACGTGTGTAAATGCTGTAAATATTATGTTAAAAGCAGAGTCTCAAGTAGGTGTGGTACTGAAGAACTGGCACTCCGGTCTCTGTAATGACCATGGACACTGCAGTGATGCTGTGGCATTTTGGCTGTGTTTCAGACATAGGCAGAAAATACAGTTGGGTATTTCTTGCCAGAGTGCTTATACTAGAAGGATTTCAAATTTCAATTTCAGTTTTTCTTATTTCAGCGTGCTGGGGGAATGACACCAAGGCCTTGTGTATGTCAGGCAAGCATTCTGCTAAGAGCCCTACCCCAACAAACCCTTCTCTGTTCAAATTAGACATGGGGGTTTGCAGTAGTACTCATAGTCATATACAGTGTGCTGGTTCCCCATAAGAACAGAACACACACTGTAAGAGGAGCTTTAGTTGATGGCATACAGTATACTCTGAGGTTGGAGAGTTCCCCGATGGCTATCTGCAAAGTGAGTGGAAAGCCAGTAACTGCTTGATCCAAGGGGCTGGGACCCTGAGAATGGCTTTCAACTCTTGATCCTCCTGCCTCTGCCTTCTGAGTGCTGACCTATAGACTTAATTCATCACACCCAGCTAAGACATAAGTAGAATGAGTATCATTTCTATTATCTATGTTAGACCAAGGAAGATTGTCTTTTTTCTTTATTTTGGGTGTTCACTCCATTGAGAAAGAGATCTTAATAGCTGAAGAGTTTGTTTTCATATCTATGCTGTGTGTAAAAATACCTGGACTCAATGAAGACCATTTACTATTTGATACATAGTGGAGAATGTATGTTGTGTTTCCTAAGCATCGAGAGGCCTCGAACCTTTAAGGATAAACTACAGAGCTTCATTGTCATGAAGCCACATTTTTAATCAGTAAGATTTAGACGTGGAACATGTCTCTTCTCCCCTCCCCCTCTTTAACAAATGCTATGGGAATCTGTCCCCCTTTATGAGTTAAAGATTCTGGGTGGGAGTTAGCAGTTCAAATAGTGGCTGATTGCTCCAAGGGATGTGGGTGGGCCAAGGTGGCCCTTAGGTCAGAGTCGCTTTTCCTTGGTTATATATCCATTTCCCTGTCAGATTTGTGGTAGTTTGAAGCAGGAATGGTAACTGGAGTGTGACCTTTTCACAGTCTCACTCAAAATACTCAGTAAAAGGCTGTTTGTTGTGTTATTCACACTTTATGTAGTAGTAATACAGTTTTACTTCCGTTTCCTGGTCCTTTAAGTCAATGAAAATCATTATCTTTTGGTTAACTTCATTTTATGTATTACTGAAATTTTCCTTTTTTCAAGGTAACCACATTCAAAAGTAACAAAACTATATTTCTGTATGTTTGATTTTGTTATTTTTTTAAATTTATCTGCTTATGGATTCTTGTCCTCTAGTAACTGAGTTTAATGGAGAAACAAATGTGAATGTGTAAGACCTGGTTCCTCAGCTGTTTGTAGAAAGTTTTTGTTTCCACGTTAATTTATTTTTCCCCTTCATAAATGTTTTAGCCTATTTTGGGGATAAAGTACCGCTTGTTTGGACGCAATCCACCATGGGAGGTGTGTGCTCCGGCTGGAGAAGAAAGGAGGCGTCAGTTCAACACATCTGTGGCAGAGTGGAGCCTGTACTGACGTGTGATAGACTATCAAAGTAAATATTTTTAACAATGTTATATTTTGTCTTTCATACTTTTTGAAACCTTTGTGTGTGTGTCTCTCTCAGTGTGTGTGCTTATATTATATTGTACCAGTGTGGAAGTCAGAGGACAATCTACTGTTTTTTACAAAAACAAAACAAAACAAAAAACAAGGTTAAGGGAAAGAATAGGTGAGACAAGACCTGGTAACTTCCAAGAAGGATCTGGAAGCTCTCACTAACAAGATAATGCCTACATCTGCCCCTGCCTCTGCCCTCTCCACCACCACCCACCCCTGCCAAGTGCTGAGACTAAATATGTGTGCCACTGCTGCCTGGCTCTTCATCCTTAAAGAACTTTTACCAACCTGATTGTACACACATAAAAAGTTGTATCTCTTGTCTGTAAACTGTAGGCCCCATTGACCATTGATGCAGTACTATTGTCTATTTAGAGCCCTGCTGTCTATTTAGAGCCCAGCACATGCACATCATAGGTGTTCAGGAAAAGGAAGGAGGGAATTACCAGATTGTGTTTATTAAGGATACAATGCTTGTGACTGGAAACTTGCATAGCTTGAGTCAGTATTTTTTTCTGCCCAAGTCATAATGGGTGATTGCAGTCCCCTCCAAGACTTGACAGAAGATGTTAGGGTCACACAGATAAGATGTTTACTGAGACTTGTCAATTTATGCATTCAGTCTTCACAATAGTGGGCTAAGTAGGAAATGATCTTCCTTTTGAAGATTTAACAAACTAGTTAATTTTCTCCCAAATTAGAGGGGGAAAAACCTACAATTTCAGGTTTGAATCCAGGTGACTAAGAGATTGTGATCTTATTACAGTCATATGCTACCTTTCAAAATGATTCATGCAAATGATTAACTTTTATAGCATAAAAATAATGCTAACATTTTAAGTATAATAGAGGGCCCACACCTTTTGAATACTACTCAGGATTTTATATACAAATAACACATAGACCAGTCAATTTCACATAAAGCTAACTTCTTTGAAACTATTATGCCTGATATTTGCAAACAGTACACATTTTTTCCTGTCCTTAAGTAGCTTTCATTTTTAAACTTTCTCATTATTAATTATATATAATTAATTATACTCAATAATGCATTTCATTGTGAGAGTTTCATGCAGATATGCAAATATTTTTGTTCATATTTACTCTCTAATCTCTTCCCACTCCTGCTTGGTCCTCTCTCTTCCCAACTAGAACGCTTTGTATTTTCATGTCTTTTTCTTCTAATTATCAAGCTTAACTAGGGCACTTAGCCAGAGCATGGGTAATGGATTTTTTTAAAGACACACGGGCAATTTTACCAGTGGCTATATCACTGAAGAAAATGTCTCCCCCTCCCCTAGGAACCATTAGTTGCCTATAAATCTAAAGAGAAAGGAGGGGTCTCATGAGCTGTCCCCTGCCCAGCCATTAACTGCTTATAAATTCTCAGGAGGGGCAGAGTTTCTCCTTTCTATACAAAAATATCGATGACCTAGTGTTATGTAGGAAATCACAGCTGATGAGAGCTCCTGACTCAGCAGCTGTGCCATGGCCAGAAGACAGGGTTCTACATGACTCCACTCCTTCCTCCCCTTCAAATGGATGATCTAGATTGCCCATTTAATACTTGCCTGATAGGGGAGGTACCATGGTCATGAAGGTGATTTTTCCAGGAAGGCTCATCCATTGCACTCCAGATGTGCTTACCCTCTGGTTTTCCTCAAATGTGGGAAACTTAAGTGCATAATTAAAATTTTAATAATAATATGACCCATCTGTACTGGCTGGTTTTGTGTGTCAACTTGACACAGGCTGGAATTATCACAAAAGGGAGCTTCAGTTGGGGAAGTGCCTCCATGAGATCCAGCTGTGGGGCATTTTCTCAGTTAGTGATCAAGGGGGTAGGGCTCCTTGTGGGTGGTGCTATCCCTGGGCTGGAAGTCTTGGGTTCTATAAGAGAGCAGGCTGAGCAAGCCAAGGGAAGCAAGCCAGTAAGGAACATCCTTCCATGGCCTCTGCATCAGCTCCTGCTTCCTGACCTGCTTGAGTTCCAGTCCTGACTTCCTCTGGTGATCAACAGTCATATAGAAGTAAGCTGAATAAACCCTTTCCTCCCCAACTTGCTTCTTGGTCATGATGTTTGTGCAGAAATAGAAACCTTAACTAAGACACCCATCTAAGCCGGCTCACATTTATTCTCGGGCATTTGATTCTGTAGTAACTGCTGCACACTGCACACACAAAAACAAACAAAACTCCTTAACAGGTGACATCATCACTAGTCTATTTGGCAAACATATCATGTCCATTTCATATACCCCTCCCAGGCCAAGGACATTGACCAGTTTAATGGTACTATTCCTTCTATGGGACAGGCCTCAAATCCAACAAAGAATAGTTGGTTATTTCATAACAGTATGCCAATATAATGCAAGTCAGCATGTGTTGACTGGCATGCTAGCACTGTAGCATATGAGGTCCACAACTCAATAGGCCTGCCGATGACAATTCTCCATCTAGAACTATAAAAGCCAGCATGGGGGACGCTTCCAACCATATATTCTGTAACCAAACCACATGTTGTCTACAACAATAGTCTTACTATCAACTTCCGTAAGCTATTCTCACCTAGATCTTTGGGATTCACCCTGTGATCCTGTAGGATAGGGCTAAATATTGAGAAGGATTTCTGTGCAATTTATGGAGTTCATTCACTGGAGTTTTCTTCTATGCAGTTGTACTGGTTAGGTTTTGTGAACTTGACACAAAATAGTTATCTGGGAAGAGGAAATTCAAATGAGAAAATGACTATCCAGATTGCTTGTAGACAAATACGTAGACAATTTCCTTTTTTCTTTTTTTTAAAGATTTATTTTATTTATTTTATGTGTATGAGTACACTGTAGCTGTACAGATGGCCGTGAGCTATCGTGTGTGGCTATTGGGTGGTTGTGAGCCACCATGTGGTTGCTGGGATCCGAACCTTCAGAAGAGTAGTCAGTGGTCTTACCTGCTGAACCATCTCATCAGCCCGACCATATTCTTATTAATGATTGATGTGGGCAGGCTCAGACCATGGCGGGTAGTGCTAATGCTGGGCAGGTGGCCCAGAGTTATATAAGAAAGCATACTGACTGCTCCCAACCAAATGGCTTCTTCCCACATCACATTCAACCTTATCACCCAGCCTAATCCTGCACATTTTTCTCTAGTCAGGTGAGTCTGCTTGATCTGCAAACCCTTCCCTAGCCCCAGATGTACCTTTAAACTCTAGGCTTGGATGAGGATATACGTTGTGCACACCAGTGCAGTCCCTTGAGTCGACCTGACTTCATTCCACCTAAGTTATGTCCAGTCTCTAGGCCAACTCAGCCTGTACATCCTCTTTTAGGATCCAACATGCTCTGTCCATATCAGACACAGAACTAACAAAGGAAGTCCACATGCTCAAATCTCATCTCAAAAATACAAACAATATGAAAGACCAAGGTACTATCTTCCCTCAAAATCCACCAGTTCTATAGAAATGTTTGCCACTGAAAATTAACCAGATGAACTCTGGACACACAATTTAAAAAAAACTTGATAAACTTCATCAAAAAACTCAAAGAATCTTAAGAAGACAAAAGAGTAATGTCCAAGAAAATACAAACATAAAGATGATGAAAATGACAGAAAGATAATCCAGGAATTGAAAATGGAATTTGATAAAAAGAAACATTGAAAAGGAGTTGAGCTGCAATGAAGATGGAGTCAAAAAACCCAATAAGCCTATTAGAGGACTCAGTGGAAAGCATTACAAGAAGAACAATGAATCAAACAAAAGATAGTCTATCAGGGCTTGAAGACAAAGGAGAGGATGTGAAAAACATAAAAAATCTCAGTACTTGGGAGGCAGAGGCCAGCATGGTCTACAGAGCTAGTTCCAGGATAGCTAGGGCTACACACACACACACACACACACACACACACACACACACACGCAACTGTCTAAAATAAATGAAAAAATCTACATGGCAGGAACATACAAAAAATCTGAGATGCTGTGTAAAAGCCAACCTTTGAATTAGAAACATAGACAAGGGAGAAGAATTACAGGTCAATTGCATCAACAAGATCATAGACAAAAACTTCCCCACACTAAGGAAAGGCATACCCATACAGACCAAGAATCATATAGCAAATAAATAGGACCAGGAAAGAAAATCCTCGTGGCATATCATAGTTAAAATACTTAAGTATAGAGGACAATGAAAGTATTGAAAATTGCAAGAAAAAAATTACATTTAAAAAAAGTCACATACAAAAGACCCTATCAGGATAACTGTTGATTTCTCACTGGAAATTTGAAAGCCAGAAGAGTTTGTAGCAATGCAATCCAAGTGCTAAAAGACCATGACAGCAACCTAGACTAATGTACTCAGTAAAACGATTTGCCTTAGGAAAAAGAAAAGTCTCTATTCTATAAATAGTCTGTGAAATTTTTATGTCCAACAAATGAAACCTAAAGAAAACACAGGAAGAACTACATTGGACTGAAGAAAAGAATGAGTATAGCCAAGGGATTGTAGAAAGGCAGAAAGTTATGATTACTAAAACACAAAGGACCACTGAGACACAAACATCAACACCAAAGATCAGCAACACAATGATTGCAATGGACACTTTTCAATTATAGTCATAAACCAGATGAGGAACCAAGCACGCATCACTCTTCTGACAAAGTAGCCTTCAAATTTAAATTAATTGGTAGAGATAAAGGGCATTTAATTCTAATCAAAGGATGAGTTAACCAAGAAGATACTACTATCCTAAACATATATGCACCAAACTCCTGTACACTGTTTCAATACTTATTGAAATTAAATTAAATAAATTAAATAAAAAATTAAATAAAAATTTAATAAATAAAAAAGTACTACTGGAGCTAAAGACACAAATTAACATCAACCCAGTAATAGTAGATGGTTTCAATACTCTGTCAATAGTCTGGTCGTCTGGCGGAGAAATGCAGACCAACATCAGAATTAAAAGCTGCTATATATCAACTGTCTCCTGAGAGGCTCTGACAGTACCCGACTAATACAGAAGTAGAGGCTCACAGCCATCCATTGGACTGAGTACAGGATCCCCAGTGAAGGAGCTAGAGAAAGGACCCAAGGAGCCGAAGGATTTGCAGCCCCTTAGGACGAACAACAATATGAACTAACTAGTACCCTCAGAGTTCCCAGGGACTAAACCACCAACCAAAGAGTATACATGGTGGGACTCATGGCTCCAGCAGCATATGTATAGCAGAGGATGGCCTAGTTGATCATCAACGGGAGGAGAGGCCCTTGGCCCTGAGAAGGTTCTGTGCCCCAGTGTAGGGGAATGCCAGGGCCAATAAGCAGGAGAGGGTGGGGTGGCAAGCAGGGGGAGGGTACAGAGGTTTGTTGTTGT
Source organism: Mastomys coucha (assembly GCF_008632895.1). Lineage (NCBI taxonomy): Eukaryota > Metazoa > Chordata > Mammalia > Rodentia > Muridae > Mastomys > Mastomys coucha. The sequence continues at coordinate 18,446,876 of NW_022196901.1, read as the reverse complement.
TGTTTTTGGGTTTTTTGGTTTTGGGGGGGTTTTTTTGGAGGGGAAACTGGGAAAGGAGATATCGTATGACATGTAAATAAAGAAAATATCTAATAAAATTTTTAAAAAGATGCTATATATCATATGGATTTATCTTCATGATATCTACAGAATATTCTACTTAAACACACACGTATATACACAACACTTTACTCATAGTATACAAAAGCTTCTGAAATAAACACATGTTAACACATAAAACAAATCTTTACAAATTCAGAAAGACTAAGACAAATTCATATATCCTATCTGACCATAATGTAATAAACACTAAAATTGATAGCAAATAAATAGTTAGTAAATATACAAACTAATGGAAATTTGAAAGCTCATTACCAAATGGTGAATGGGTTAAAGAAGAAATCAAGGAAGAAAAACTTTTTCCTGGAACTAAATGAAAATTAAGATATCACACACACACACACACACACTCACACACACACACACCTTCCTCTGGCGTCTATGAGGGAAATGTCTATGTTGAAGTTTGTCCCTTAGAAAAACAGTACACAAATACATAACTTAATGGCACTATCAAAAAATTTAGAGAACAAGAATAAACAAAATCCAAATCTGGTTAATGGCAAGAAATAATAAAAATCAAAGCAGAAATTAGTGAAATGGAAACTAAGAAAACATCACAAAGAATCAGTGAAGCTAAGATCTGGTTCTTTGAGAAGACAGACAAGATTGGCAGGCCCTTAAACTCAACAAGAGAAAGAACCCAAGTTAAAAGAGTAAGAAACAAACAGGAATCCATAGAGAGACCTCTCATGAGAAAGCAAGGGAAGGCTGGGCGGTGGTGGCACACACCTTTAATCCCAGCACTTGGGAGGCAGAGGCAGGCAGATTTCTGAGTTTGAGGCCAGCCTGGTCTACTGAATAAGTTCCAGGACAGCCAGTACTACACAGAGAAACCCTGTCTCGAAAAAACAAAAATAGAAAGAAAGAGAGAGAGAAAGAGAGAGAGAGAAAGAGAGAGAGAGAGAGAAAGAGAGAGAGAGAGAGAGAGAGACAGAGAGAGAGAGAGAGAGAGAGACAGAGAGAGAGAGAATCTCAGGGGCAGATTACTATAGAAAACATGGACACAACAGTCAAAAGAAAATGAAAAATGAACAAAGCTCCTAACCCAAAACATCCAGAAAACCCAGGACACAATGAGAAGACCAAACCTAAGGATAATAGGTATAGAAGAGAGTGAAGACTCCCAATGTAATGGGCCAGTAAATATCTTCAACAAAATTATAGAAGAAAACTTTCCTAACCTAAAGAAAGAGATATTCATGTACATACAGGAGGCCTATAGAACTCCAAATAGACTGGACCAGAAAAAGAAATTCCTCCTGTCACATAATAATCAAAATACCAAATGAACTAAACAAAGAAAGAATTTTAAAAGCAGTAAGGAGAAAAATGTCAAGTAACATATAAAGGCAGGCCTATCAGAATTACACCAGACTTCTCACCAGAGAATATGAAAGCTAGAAGATCCTGGGCAAATGTCATACAGACCCTACAAGAACACAAATGCCAGCCTAGGCTACTATACCCAGCAAAACTCTCAATTACCATAGGTGGAGAAAACAAGATATTCCATGACAAAAACAAATTTACACAATATCTTTCCACAAATCCAGCACTTTAAAGGATAATAGATGGAAAACATCAACATAAGGAGCAAAACTACACCCTAGAAGAAGCAAGAAATTAATCTTTCAACAAACCCACACAAACCTAATTTGATCTCTAATAACAAAAATAACAGGAAGTAATAATTGCTTTTTCTTAATATCTTAACATGAAAATTATTATTGCCAACATATCCTAATTGATTGAAATCCAAAAATATGAGGAATTAGAAATTTTTTGGCTGTCATCCAGTGGTCTCTCTAATTTGGTAATTGGAGAAATAGGTCCAATATTGTACAATCCATATACACTTTCTGCTTGTCTGTACGTGACAGTGTCTTGTTGTGTACCACATAATGGTCTTGAAATCATGCTTCTCCTATCATGCCTCTCTACTAGTAGGATTGTTTATTTGATGTTTTTACACTATACTATGGTTTTCAGAACAGCTTACATATTTCAAAATTATTTATACAACCAAAAGAAACATAGACAATTAATTTTGGGGGTGGCTTGTAAGAAAACAACAAAGAGTGAAACTGAATGCTTTGCCTGCTGTTAGTAACTATTGTATCAAGTTTGAAGAAGAGGCCTTTATAAGTTACTCTTTCTCTGAGGTGAATGCTTTACAAAATCATCACAGCCCGTCAACCAGGTTCTTACCCTCACCAAATGTCTGTGCCACCCTCCAAGCAGAACCATTGTTCATTGAAATAGTTGATGAATGACTTTATGGATAGACCATCTTAATATATACACCATTTCTTAAATGAAGGTAACCTGTTCTCTGTGGGCTGAGAATAAAGTCACTCACTCAAGTCAAATAGCTTTAACCATAACAGGAGATCTGTATCAAAAAATCGTGCCTACAATTAATTCCATGGCTCAACAGAACTGTCAACTCTTAGCTACTATGGAGGTAAAATTTTTTGGTGATGTGAGGGTCACTAAAGTACAGCCTTATTACAATGAACTCCACTGTCTAAAACTTGTTCTTATTTTGGGCTTGTACCACAGTAAGAGCCAAGATTTTAAGTTCTACTAAAAAAAAAAAAAAGCAAGCAAACAAACAAAAAGACTTTATATATTTGTGTTCATTAAAAAAAGAACTAATAGTGATGTATTATTTTAAAGTATACAGTTAATATGTTTGGAGTTATATAAAATTTATATTGAGAGCCGGACAGTGGCACACACCTTTAATCCCAGCACTTGGGAGGCAGAGGCAGGCAGATTTCTGAGTTCAAGGCCATCCTGGTCTACAGAGTGAGTTCCAGGACTGCCGGGCTATATAGAGAAACCCTGTCTTGAAAAACCAAAAAAAAAAAAAAATTATATTGAGAAATATGTATGTATTTTCAGTATTGCTGGAGACAAGCATAAGACAAGCATAAGACAAGCATAAGACTGTTCAACTGGCTTGTTTTATATCAAACAGCATTTATAACACTCAATTTTATTGTTACAGTATTTTATAAATTTTAAAGAATATGAATAAAAAAACGAAAGGTATTGCAGGTATTGAAGAGGTGGGGGTCTCTGGGAGGAGTTGGCGTATGGAAGGGAAAGAAGAGTGTGATGTAATTCTATTTACTCAAAATATATTTTTAAATGTTAACAAATTCGGATAAATTGAAATTATGCATCTTTTCTCATAGTAATGCAAATAAAACTTAAATAAATTAAAAAATCTAATTGGAACATTAAACATAATAGAAGTAGAAAAAAAATCTCTTGTAAAGTCCTCTATGAAAGGAAATTGTGACAGGTTCCTGATTAGACAGAAACTGTTCCATCTCTAAGGGAGATATGCAGTGTAACTGTGGCTTCATTGAATGAATTGGGTAGTGGTCCTTCTCTTTCTATTTTGTGAAATACTTTGAGGAGTATTGGTATTGGGTCTTTTTTGAAGGTCTAATAGAATTCTCCAGTAAACCCATCAGGTCCTGGGCTTTTTTTGGTTGGGAGACTATTAATGAATGCTTCTTTTTCTTTAGGGGTTATGGGATTATTTAGATAGTTTATCTGATCCTGTTTTAACTTTGACACCTGGTATCTGTCTAGAAAATTGTCCATTTCATCAAGATTTTCCAGTTTTATTGAGTATAGGCTTTTGTAGTAGGATCTGATGAATTTCCACGGTTTTGATTGTTATGTCTCCCTTTTCATTTCTGATCTTGTTAATTAGGATACTGTCTCTGTGCCCTGTGGTTAGTCTGGCTAAAGATTCATCTATCTTGTTGATTTTCTCAAAGAACCAGCTCCTGGTTTGGTTGATTCTTTGTATAGTTCTTTTTGTTTCCACTTGGTTGATTTCAGCCCTGAGTTTGATTATTTCCTGCCATCTACTCCTCTTGTGTGTATTTGTTTCTTTTTGTTCTAGAGCTATCATGTGTGCTGTCAAGCTGCTAGTGTAAGCTCTCTCCAGTTTCTTTTTGGAGGCACTTAGAGCTATGAGTTTTCCTCTTACCACTGCTTTCATTGTGTCCCATAAGTTTTGGTATGATGTGTTGTCATTTTCATTAAATTCTAAAAAGTCTTTAATTTGTGCTTTGAGCTTTAGTAAAGTTTCTGTTATGAATGTTGGGGCCCTTGCGTTTGGAACATAGATGCTCAGAAATGAGAGTTCATCTTGGCATATTATTTCCTTTAATTAGTATGAAGTGTCCTTTCTTATCTTTTTTGATAACTTTGGTTGAAAGTTGATTTTATTCTTTATTAGAATGGCTATTCCAGCTTGTTTCTTGTGACCATTTGCTTGAAAAATTGTTTTCTAACCTTTTCCTCTGAAGTCGTGTCTGTCTTTGTTACTTTGTTACTGTATACTCCAGTATATAGCAAAATGCTGGGTTCTGTTTATGTACCCAGACTGTTTGTTAGTCTATGTCTTTTTTATTGGGGAATTGAGTTCATTGATGTGAAGAGATATTATGGAAAACTGATTGTTACTTCCTGTTATTTTTGTTGAGTACTTTGCATCAATGTTCATGAGAAAGATTGGTCTGTAATTTTCTTTCTTACTTCAGTCTTTCTGTGGTTTAGGTATCAGGGTGACTGTGGCCTCATAAAATGAATTTGGCAGTGTTGCTTCTGTTTCTATTTTGTGGGATAATTTGAGGAGTATTGGTATTAACTCTTTAAAAGTCTAGTAGAATTCTTCACTAAAACCATCTGGCCCTAGGCTTTTGGGGTGGGGGGTGGGGGGCTTTTAATGACTGCTTCCATTTCCTTAGGGATTTGGGATATTTAAATTGTTTATCTGATCTTGATTTAACTTTCGTAAGTGGAATCTATTAAGAAAATTATTCGGGCTGGCAAGATGGCTCAGCAGGTAAGAGCACTGACTGCTCTTCCAAAGGTCCTGAGTTTGGATCCCAGCAACCACATGGTGGCTCACAACCATCCGCGATAAGATCTGCCGCCCTCTTCTGGTGTGTCTGAAGACAGCTACAGTGTATTACACTGGAGCAAGTGGGGCTGGAGGGAGTGGGGCCTGAGCAAGCAGAGGTCCTGAGTTCAATTCCCAGCAGCCACATGATGGCTCACAGCCATCCATACAGCTACAGTGTACTCATACTCATAAAACAAATAAATAAATCTTTTTTAAAAAAAAGAAAATTATTTATTTCATTTAGGTTTTCCAATTTTGTCCAGTACAGTTTTTGAAGTAAGATCTAATGAATCTTCGGATTTCCTCAGTATCAGTTTTATTTCTGATTTTGTTAATTTGGATATTCTCTCTGTGTCTTTTAGCTTGAATAAGGGTTTGTCAATCTTGTTGATTTTCTCAGAGAACCAACTCTTTGTTTCATTGATTCTTTGTATTGTTCTCTTTGTATCTATTTTATTGATTTTATTTTCAGCACTGTGTTTCATTATTTCCTGCCATCTGCTCCTCCTAGGTATGTTTACTTCTTTTTGTTCTAGAGCTTTCAGATGTGCTGTTAGGTACTTAGTATAAGATCTCTCTAATTTCTTTATGAAGGCATTTAGTGCTATGAACTTTCCTCATAGCATTGCTTTCATTGTGTTCCATTAGTTTGGGTATGTATGCATTAAATTCTTTCTTATTTCTGCTTTGACTCAGTAGTCATTCAGTACAGAGTTGTTCAGTTTTCACGGGTTTACAGGATTTCTGGTTTTTTTTTTTTTTTCCTGGTTGTTGTTGAAATCAGCGTTCATCTGTTATATCAACTGGATATAAACTTTAATGGTTTCGCCGGGCGGTGGTGGCGCACGCCTTTAATCCTAGCACTTGGGAGGCAGAGGCAGGCGGATTTCCGAGTTCGAGGCCAGCCTGGTCTACAGAGTGAGTACCGGGACAGCCGGGGCTATACAGAGAAACCCTGTCTCAAAAAACCAAAAAAAAAAAAAAAAAAAAAAAAAAAAAAAAAAAAAAAAAAGAAGATATATATACCCATCTATATCTCTACATAGTATATTATATTTAGCTATGTTAACTTTAAGTGTTTTTGTAAAAATTTGTTTTCACCTTAAAGGATAATATTTTTTTTTTGCTACCCCAAAACACTTTGAATTAAAGGAGATACAACCTAAAGTATATGATAATTAAGAAGTTCTAGTAACTAGTTAATGAAAGGACCCAATGTTATTATCAGAGCAAGGTTATTCTTTTGTCTTTCCAGAAAATAGACAAAGTCCCAGATGATGTCTAATGGCATCCCATAGACCACCAGAGTAATAACACTTCTAAAGACAGGACAAAGCCTTCTAAAGGAGATATCCCATGAGGAAGAGGAAGCTGATAACTTGGGGAGACAAGAGGACTCTCACTCATCAAGCTGAGATGTTGGTGTAAACAACAAGAACACTGCACTACTGACCCCCAAAGTGATGTTTTCATGTTTGCTGACTGCATTACATATTAACTATCAGCTTAATATACAATCCAGATTCCCTTTGTCAGGTAGAAGAAAAGGAGATATTTAGTCTCAGGAGTGGGGAAATTTTGTTGGTCTAATTTAACTGATTAGTCCCAAAACAGTAATACGGATTTTAGCATAACTAAGTACTTTTTAGAAACTTTGATAGTGGAAGCTATAGTTATATGAAAAATGTAAAACAAACTGGCTGATATCTTGCTGCCCAAAGTTAGTGTCATTCCACCTGAAATGACAAAGTCAGTATCATTCTATCTGAAATAATACTATCTGTTGCCAATGTTTAGAAAATAACCTCTAGCATTAGTTGGCACATGGCAGACAACAAGAACAATCTTTTTGTGTCAGAGGAAATCCATCTATTCCTGGATTCTTCAACTCATCTATTCAAAAGAACTGTATATGGCGTAGAATCAACCTGAACACATGTTCATAAGGCCTCCCCTGATAATCCTGTTGTTGGTGTTTCTGTCTCACACTATGTGTGCTTTGAAACAGTTACGTACTTCTATCCCTCCTAACTGCAACTTCGCCTCTAGCCACACCCTTCCCTCGGGTAAACAATTGCCTGTAGGATGGACCTTTTTGGTGAAAATGCTATTTATTATGCTATTTCAGTGGGTTATAAGGATTTATGTGGGATAAGCTGTATTACACCCATTTTGCTCATTAAATCTTTGCAATCTATCAATTTATGAAGTTAGTTTAAATATTCAGTGCCTAAAACATATCTACTCAAAGCTGATCAATTACAAATCCTAGACTCATGAGCTCATTGTCAGGTGTGATTACAAGGGTGCTTCCAGAAATGCTTTGAATGGGGAGGAAAGATTTGCCCTGAACTTGACGGTTCTTACTGATGTATTTCCCAGAGCCAAAAAATGAGGTGGGGTATATGATATGATCAACATAGACTATGCAAAAAGAAAAAAAAACTGGAAAAGGGATTAAAACACAAACCATCCAAGTAATAACCTGAACTTCTGTTTGCTTTGAGATTACAAGGCTGTTTTCAATGGTTTCTGTCTTGTCAGTGCTTCTAGGATCTTTGTATTTATTCAAAGAATTTTTCGAAGGAAGCATAAAGATGGAAAAGTGACAAGGAAACTACTCCAATGCAAAGTGACAGTACAAAACAGATCTGCAGAGAGAGACAGTCTGCCATTTGAGTGACTGCTCAAGAGTCCTAATTATACTATGACATTTCTATTATATGATCCAATAGAAAGAGGAGTTTGCTTGCTAAATGGATTAACACTGCTGATGTTCTGATTGACAGCTTTGAATTTGGTAAGCCATTCTTAATTACATAAGCCTCTACCAAGGATACATGTGATTTTATCCGTGCCCAATCACACACGAGATAGTAATTAGACAATTCTCAGGAAGTGGATACTCAGCAAACTATTTTCTCACTGCACATACAATTAGTCCTGACTGGACTAGTCTCATTATTCTCATACCCAGACATAAAGGAGATTAAATTTGAATAAAAATTGTCCTAAAATGGAGAATTATTTATAGTAGTTACAGGTAAAAAATATGTATTACACCACTTGGTTTTCAGGTAACTTGAAGATTGATGTAGGTAGGATTCATAGGCTGCCAATAGCCCAAACCAAGTAGAGTCCCAGATCACTAAGCTATTCCCTATGCTTTGCAATTCATGATGAACAGACTGCTTCAATCTCCATTACAGTGTGTTCCCTCCCTGTGGGCTGTAACTCAGAAACCAGCACAATACAAAACACTTAAACTTGGTAAGCAAAGCATCTTGTGGCTATTGGTGAGGGAAAGGCTCTTGGAGAACATTTCTGGGGGTTTCACTGCAATCCTTCCCTGAATTCATTTACGTGTTACCCATGTAAGACTGGGGAAGCTGTTATCACCACCTACTTTGTGAGGACTTGGTGATGGTGTGCAATACTTACGTGCTTTCGTTTTCTATAAGGTAGGATGAAAATTAGCAAATTCTACAGAAAGACCCACGGTTAACAGCTTAGTTTTCCAGGTTCCATTCCAGTAATTGGGTCATGGAGGTATATCATTACAGGGAATTTTAAGAGGTCACTTCTTTCCCCTGTCCATCACTGTTTTCCCACTGTGAATGTGCTTACTTGGCCAGGAGTTTCTTTCCACTGTGTAGTGCTTCCCCAGTCCAGTGAAAAACAAAAAGGAGCATATCAATGAGAATTGAAGACAGCCAAGTAGAATACATTTATCAGTACTGGAGCATGGCTCAGCAGTTAAGAGGCTACTCTTCTACAGGACAAGCACTCCACTTGCGGCACCCGCATGGTGGTGCATAAACACCTATAACTTGTTTTATGGAAATCTGTGCTGTCTTCTAATCTTTCCAGGCGCCAGGAAAGCATGTAGTGAAGTCAAAAACACCCATAAGTCATCATTCAAAATAAAATTTTCATTTATATCGAAGGATTGCTGTGGGTGTTATGGCATGCTAAGAAGAAGGTGTATACCACAAGATCTGGCAGACACGATTTTTGTTTTGTTTTGTTCTCAGAATGATTCATAAATTGTAGATAGAGCACCATGTTTATGAATCCTGTTGCCAATGTATCTCAAGCCACACAATAAGAGTGACTGACTGATGGACAGTGAAGTTGGGGAGAGCAGCCCCACCATGTTAAATGAGGAAACTTCCTTGGAAGATTTGTCCAAGCTGTGTGTCTGTCTGTGGTGGCAGAGAGACTTGATCTTCTATTGAACTCCACCACCCATCTTCTTTTCTGTTATCAAGTACCTCTTCCTCCCTTTGGTTTAGTCAATCTAGATTCTAAAAAGCAAATGAGGAGGTGATTTACTGACTTATGCCCACTTTCATAATCTGTGATCCCAAGTCTCTCTAGAACTGACTCAGTGCCTCTTCTATTTCCTAGGAGTATAATCAAAAGTTAGCCTTAATATCAATGCTGTGTCAGAGTTACCACAAATTTCTGGATCATCCTGTCTTAGTTTTGGTTTTATTGCTGTGAGAAGACAAAATGACCAGGGCAACTCTTATAAAGGAAAATATTTAATTGGCTGGCTTATAGTTCCAGAGGTTTAGTCTATTATCATCACGGCAGGAAATGTGGCAGTGTGCAGGTGGAATGGTGCTGGAGGAGCTGAGAGTTCTACATCTTGATCCACAGAAAAAAAGAGGACTGTGTCACTGGACATAGCTTGAGCATAGGAAACCCGAAGCCCACCTCCACAGTGACACATCTCCTCCAACAAGGCCATACCTCCTAATAGTACCTTCCAATAAAATTCAAACACATAAGTTTTATGGGGGCCGTACCTATTCAAACCACCTCAAAACTCATCTAAGACCATACTGGTAGACTAAACGATTCAATTTAAAAAGAATCCTCTTATTTTTACAATAGCAACTATTTAGTGCTATATAATTATTAGAGCTCAAATATATCTGAGGACTTGGTGACCGGAAAGCAACAACAGGAAAGAATGAACTGGTCACTGATAATAGTCTGAGTTATTCCTTCCCAGGTCCAGATGTATGGTCCCTCCTTGCTGTCAGAGCAAACGTTATCAGTTTGAAGGATAGCATTCCTTTCCCATTTACCCAATCATGTAACACCAAGACTTGAAAGCCCCAGCTTGGGAATTTTCCCTATATAAACCCTAAGCCCTGGAGACCAACAGCTAAAGCTGGGAGATTGAAAAACACAGACCACCAAGGCACTGCTCATTTGGCCAGTTCTGATCCACTCCTGTCCCAGGGGTCTAATCAGGCCTGTGTCTGCCTTCCTCCTGAGTACACCAGAGGCCCCATCTAAACGGCCTGCCTGCACCAGCTCCCCTCTCCAGGTGGCTAGACAGGAATTCCAGACCAGTGTTATTTTCCAAGTTTATTGGTGCTGGGGCTGCCACAGTTGGTGTGACTGGATCAGGGGCTGGCATTGGCACAGTGGTAGTTTGGTAGTTTGATTATTGGCTATGCCAGGAACCTGTCTCTCAAACAGCAGCTCTTCTCCTATGCCATTCTGGGTTTTGCACTATCTGAGGCCATGGGACTTCTGTTTGATGGTCACCTTCCTCATCCTCTTTGCCACGTGAGGCTCAGTGGGGTCACCCAGCCGTCCCTGCTGCTTTGACAAATGTTCTGCCTTCTTCATCTTACCAAAGTCAGTTAAGCTGTTCAGGGAACTCGAAGCCTTCTCACCATCAGGACAAGATATTAAGCTCTTACCCCAAAATGAAATTACATCTCCTCCAAGTATTTCGTATAGTTTTCAATGGTTAACTGTACAAGAGATACCTATGACAGCATGAGGAAAATATAGGAGCTCTCTTTCCTGTGACAACATGGGGAAAACATAGAGGCTTTCTTTCCTGTGATGTCATGGGGAGAAAACAGAGGCTCTTTACTGCGACATCATGGAGAAAACGCAGGGGCTCTCTTTAGCATGGTCATAAATCTCACTTGACTTATGAGTCTTAATGGTTAAAGCATTCTAATTAAAAATTCTGAGAAAAATGTCTAGTAGAGACAATTGGACAAAACTACCTGCTATTTTATGATACTGTGAATTCCAATTCTTCTTGCTCTTTCTTTGATTCCTCAAAATAAAGGGAACAGATTGGATTGGAGAGTGCACACTCATCTTATAATGTGCTTCCTCTCATGCCACGCACACTTGCGTGATGGCGGTATTTGAGGCGAAAACTTCAAGGAAAGTCAGCCTCCTGC
>NW_022196901.1:18410108-18434701 GCF_008632895.1 Mastomys coucha | reverse complement strand
CATGGCACTCTCACAAGCCCCAAATCAACAAACTCATTCACTGGTAAAATAGAAAAATCTAAGACTGTGACTTCAAATAATTACTTGATCATTGTGCTAAATAATTCCTTATAATTTTGGAAATGTGCCTACAACAGAAGGTTCTCAATTACTTCTCTAAGAATCATAAGTGAACTCAGTTTTCAGCAATGAGTTATAGATACCCATTTTACCAAAGCAGCACAACAATGATGTTGTGACAGAGGACTTGGGCTAGACCCCTGTTGCCTAGGTTTGATGAAAAACTACCTGAATTTAGTTCAAGTTCATCTGTGTCTCCTTGGTGACCTCAGAGGTTCAACACACATTGTTCCACTCAATTCCCATGGTTTTTCTACCTCACACTCCTTGTATCTGATTTAGGCAATCTATATTCTAAATCCCAATTGACAAGAGTAATTCACAGATCTCAGATCCCCACTGAAGATCTCCTTTTCAAACCTCACAAACGATTGTTCCCCTCCAAAAAGTACAATTCAAGTGAGAGTAAATAAACATAAATACATTTTTCAGAATTGTCCTGAATTTTCATCTCTAAGTGAGGATTCCACTTCTTAATGAATAAAATGTGTCTCACTACCCCTTTGTAGGTAGCATTTGCTAATCTTAAATTGCAGGGGCTACGTTGACATAGAATATTCAGGGCTTAGCCCGGCAGTGGTGGCACATGCTTTTAATCCCAGCACTTGGGAGGCAGAGACAGGTGGATTTCTGAGTTTGAGGCCAGCCTGGTCTACAGAGTGAGTTCCAGAACAGCCAGGGCTATACAGAGAAACCCTGTCTTGAAAAAACCAAAACAAAGTCTTTCTCAGAATATTCAGGGCTATACAAATAGAAAAATTTTAAGTACTTGTCTTAGTTTTGGTTTTATTGCTGTGAGAAGACAAAATGACCAGGGCAACTCTTATAAAGGAAAATATTTAATTGGCTGGCTTATAGTTCCAGAGGTTTAGTCTATTATCATCACGGCAGGAAATGTGGCAGTGTGCAGGTGGAATGGTGCTGGAGGAGCTGAGAGTTCTACATATATATCTGTTATATGAGATCTCATTCCAGGAATTTACTTATGCAAAGCTGTTTCATTAAGCAATAGTAAAAGCAGCAACGGGAACCAGCAGCAGCAGAAGGTGTAGCAGCAGCTTCCACAGGTCCTCTTGGGGCTCTCGAATTTAAATCCTCTCAAGAGTTCCCAGAATTCCAAATGTGGGATGCAGGTGGCAAAAATCACACCTCTCTTAGAGCATGAGACAATCATAATTAATGACTGTGGACAAACTGAAAGAGCCCCATATTCCACAGCTGGAATTAAAACAAAAACATTCACATAACATAACTGGGTTTTTTTAAGAAACCAAAATTCTCACTGCAACCTTTCCCTGATGACTAAGGATCTGAACCACTCCTTTAAGTGTGTCTTTTTCCTTTCTTTTCTTTTCTCTTCTTTTCCTTTCTTTTCTTTTCTCTTCTTTTCTTTTTGAGTTTGACTTTCCCCTATAGAGAATCCCCTATTTAGAGGATTTCTTATTGAATTATTTATTTTTGATATATACTTTCTTGATTTCTTTATATATTTTGGATATTAGCCCTCTGTCAGATGTGGAGTTGATAAAAGTCATTTCCATTCTGTAGGCTGCCACTTTCTCTGCATGATGGTGTCCTTTGCTTTACAGAAGCTTCATGAGGTCCCATTAATTAGTTATTGATCTTGGTGCCTATGCTAATGGTGTTGTGTTCAGAAAGATGTTTCTATTCCCTACTTTCACTTCTTTCAGGTTTAGTATGTCTGGGTTTGTGTTAAGGTCATTAATCCGTTTGGAGTTGAGTTTTGTGCAGATTGATAGGTATGAATCTATTTGTATTCTTCAACATGTAGACATTGAGTTTGACTAGTACCATTTGTTGACAGTGGTGTCTTTTTTCCAGTGTGTACTTTTAGTTTCTTAATAAAAAAACCAGTGTACATAGGTATGAGGATTTATGTTTGGGTTTTCTATTCCATTCCATTGGTTGCCTTGTCTATTTTGATGCCGCATTTATGGTGTTTTTATTATTGTGGCTTTGTTGGACAACTTAGAAAATGAAATGATGATATATGTCTGGAAGTTCCATTATTATTCAGGATTGTTTTAGCTATCCTAGGTTTTGTGGGTTGTTTTTCCCCCTCCATATCAAGCATCCAACCCAGCTGCAAAATCTTTCACCTACAATCCATCCTGCCTACAAGATACGCTATGGCAATGCAGGCACAAAATCTGTGGGAGTGACCAACTGTAGAATAATAAATATGCTTGGCCCAAGGCTTAGCATTATTAAGAGGTGTGGCCTTGTTGGAGTGGATGTGGCCTAGTTGGAGGAAGTGTGTCACTGTGGGTGTGGTCTTTAAGACCCTCATCCTAGCTTCCTGGAAGCCAGTCTTCTCCTGGCTACCTTCAGAACAATATGTAGAACTCTCAGCTCCTCAAGCACCATGCATGCATAAACACTGCCATGCTTCTTGCCATAATGATAATGGACTGAACCACTGAACCTGTAAGCCAGCCCCAATTAAAAGTTTTCTTTTATAAGAGTTGCTGTGGCCATACTCTTTCTTCATAGCAATGAAACCCTAACTAAGATAGCCCCCATAGATTGATGTATTTTAATGCTTGTCCCACAGGGAGTGGCACTATTAGCTGCCGCAACCTGCAGGACTTAAACAACAGGGTCTCAGGGAAGGGAGCAACAACAACAAATTGGGATCAGGAGATGAGAAGGAAGGAGACAAGACAAAAAATCTCTTCAAGTCTCCTTTATTCTAGGGAAACAAAGAACTTATAAAGCTACAAACCACATAGGTATTTGCCCAGGTGCACGGGCCAAACCGGTATTATCACTTGGTTACGCATTGATGTAAATGGAATGTCCCCATTGTAAAATGTTTGGAAAGTCCACTATCATAAAATGTCCCCGTCAACTATGGGAACAGAAGCAAGATAGTGGAAGAAACAAAGGAATGTTAGTTAACAGATGATGGCCCAGGGACAAGATGGAGGCTGAGGTGCCAGGGGCTTTGGGGCCCCAACAGGTCCCCCTTTTTCGTGTATAGAAACAAGGTGTTCTTAGGGTGGCAAAGTCTAGATCAGCTTGGCCCTAGAGACTCCTCGGGGACTGTTCCTGTCTTAGGTCAGAGAAGTTGTAAGGACAGTCATGCACAGAATGATCTGACCTGTCATATGGGGACCCCGTCAACTTAGTGGGGTTTCTTGTCTTAGGTTGCCATTCTTGCTAAGGGCGGCTTCCTCCTCTCAGTTGCCCATCACTGGCTAGCCAGTCCATCACACTGGAAAGGTGAAGGGCCAAGCATGAGCTGGGTTATTTTAAGGGCCATTTGTAAGAATGTCTCAAAACCATCTCCCAGATCTGACATTACCAGCTGGTGGTAGTGAATCTGGAAGATTTAGGCCTTAATTGCATCTATTTTTCCCTTAATAAAGGGCATAATTTTATTAAAAAGAAATAGTCCCGGCAATAGTAGAATTAGTAAACCAAGCACTGGGCCAAGGAAGGGGAGAAGGTAGGGCAGAATTCCATTCCAGGTGCTCCACATGCAGTTATTGAAGAGTTCCTGATGTCTCTTCCCTAATACTTGTTGGTGTTTTCAGATTCAGTCTCACACAATCCCAGACTTGTTTGCATAAAAACAGCACTTTTCTTGTAAAACCAAGCACATGCTTCCCTTGTCGGTGGTAAGTAGATCTAGGCCACATCTATTTTGGAGAACTACATCTGCCAAGGAATCTACCTGATCCTGCAGATCTTTGACAGACTGGAAAACCATATGGACATCTTCTATCAGTCTTTGGGGTAGCTTATTATAGGCATCTGCAGCCACCCCTACGCCAGAGTGGTAAGTGCTCAAGATATCCCGAGCCCGATTAGAAGAGGGATAAACTGTACTGCCCTCCTATGCCTGGGGGGAAAGGTATCAAAGCTGGGCGAGGGGACAGGCTGATCTCCTGGGAGGATGTCAACATCTGGCAAAAGCATCAGAGGGATGCAGGACCCAATCCAGTTTAAAGGGAGAAAAGGATAGGCCATATTGTCTCCACACACAAAGACCCTACCCTTGCCCAGGCAAATTGGCTCAGAAATATTAATATAATAAATACAGGATGTAAATACTGGCAAGCCAAGATCTATATCAAAAGAATAATTTTTATAGGGGCTAAAGAAGCATGTAGACACATTAAAACCAGTTGGTAGTACCTTGAAGGGCCTTAGAAAGTTACAATCTTCTTTTTTGAAATAAGGGGCAGAATCATTAAGCAAAGGAACCACTAGGGGTCAGGAGGCACCCAGTGCAAGGCACAACCAACAGTCATTGGCCAGGGAGGGATTGGAGAAATTTAGGATCCATGTGTAGCTACAAGGATCTCAGAAGTTTGGGGGTCCATATCAATGCCTCTTGGTTTAGGCAATAAAAGAGGGTGATAATGAAGACAGGGTACAAACCTATCAATTTGGGCTTGGATCAGTTCTTGTAACCTCAGGTCTCTAATCTGGTCATTAGGGCCCCCATCTGACACATGTATAGGGGCAAATTGTGGCCAAGCCTGTCTGTTTATTGGTGTATGGCAAGAAGCTTGTGTATACTTTTGTTTTGAGCAGAGCACCTGAGGAATAGTGGACCAATCTCCGCCAAAGGAGCCCTTATATTTTGTATGAGGTATAGCAATAAAATAGGGCATGCCATCTCTGAAGCATTCTGTGAATGGTGTATAACAGATGGCATTCATTTGATCCACAAAGGTACAATCCTTAGAACATTTATCATCTGGTAGAGCAGGCAGAGGCTTTGGTTTTGAAACACAGACCCAGTTTTGGTGAAAGCCTCCCAATGTGAAGCTGTGAATGTCCAAATAGGTGTTCTTATCTCCATAATCAGTGGATTGATAATAACGTGGGGAGGGGGTGACTATCTCCTCGACAATCACAGGGATTACTGCATAAGGAGATCAGGAGTTGCTGCTTATCAATGGGTCGATGGAGTCCACCCTCAAGCTATTTTATTGTCAGGAGTAGTCTGAGGATGATCAACATTTTTTTCTTTTGCTTTTCCTGTAGAGCAAAGAACAGAAAGCTCCTCAGAGGGAGTTTTCCCCTCTGGAAGGGGCATGTTAAGTTGTCTCTTGAGTTTTTCAGGGAGCCACCTGGTAGACTGTGCTTCTTTAGAATAAACACAAAAAGACTCTCTTCCCCAGATGAGCACTGGGTCTAGGCCATGCCAGGAATTATCTAAGAGATCCCTCCACATAACCATGGAGAAGTCGCCTTTGGGATCTCTCTGCCAAAACTGAGAAGCAGCAGATTTTCCTTCCTGGTCCAAGGTCAGGAAATTTATAATGAATAATGCATGTGCCAGAATATTTCGTGGCATTCGTCTGGTTGGATACCATTCTCCTCCCTTTATTTTGTTAATAGTGTTTTTAAGGGTGAGATGGATTCTTTCAACAATACCCTGTCCTTGTGTAATGCATGGAATGCCTGTAATGTAGACAATTTCTAAGGCAGCACAAAAATCTAGAAAGGCCTTGCTGGTATAGCCAGGACCATTATCGGTCTTAATTTGTTGTGGCAACCCCAAGCTGCGAGAAGATGACTGATAACATGTTTAGAGGTTTCTCCCATTTGGACAGAGGCAAAGATAAAACCCAAACAAGTATCAATAATTACATGAACATATTTGAAATTACCAAACTCAGACATATGAGTGATGTCCATCTGCCAAATGGCATTAGAGACAAGGCCACAAGGGTTGACACCTAGGTGGGGTACAGGGAGGTGTCTTACACAATTCTGACTTTTAACAATATGGTGAGCCTGCTCTTATATAAGAGGCGTAAGGAGCGTGCATTAAGAGGATGCAGAGAATGAGCACGCTGACCTGCTTTTAGATCCTATGCTTTGGAAAATTCAGAAGAAAATGGAAAGGCTAAACAGTGTGTGGCCTGATCCGCTAGATGATTACCAGCAGATAGGAGCCCTGGGAGCCCAGAATGAGCTTGTAAATGTCCAATAAAAAAGGGGAAATTTCTAGATCTGATAAGGGAAGCTGGTTTCTGAAACAGCACACTGGCTTGGGATCTCCCTTTTATTTGGCCAATTGCCTCTGGCAAGGGGATAGATTGGGCAATATAAGCACTATCAGTAAAAACATTAATGGCAATCATTAAAGGCTTGGAGAGCTGCCGTAACAGTGTGAAGTTCAGTAATCTGTGCAGAGAAAGAATTGGTTTAGAAATTAAAAACTTGATCTCTCCAGGCATAGGGTGCTATCCCATTAGCTGAAGGGCTCCAGGGGTGGGAGTAGACTTAGTTAATCTTGGAAAAATGACTTCTTGCCTATTGACAAAATCGATTAATTTATTTCATGGATAATGATTATCCAGAGTGCTGAAAAGCCAACCAAGGGGAGAGGCCAATCATCTGTGGTTTGCATTAACCAATCAACCTGATCTTTGGTATAGGGTTATATAATGTAATCAGGTTCTTTTCCAAAATAAACTTTTACTTGTTTTCTGCCTAACATTATGATATCAGAAACAAATTGATAATATGGATTTAATACTCTTTTGAGGCTAATAGGCAGATGAATCCACATGATAGGCGAAGTCTGCCAAAAGAAGATGGTGGGTGTCAGTTTGGTTTTACAAATAATTAGTCATAAAAACTCATCATATTTTATAGACTTGATTTGTAGGTTCTGAATCACTGTCTCAACCAGCTTTATAGCCTGTCTGCCCTTCTCAGTAAGAGAATGAGGAGATGCAGGATCAGGATCTCCAATAAGAATTTCATAAAGGGGCTTTAATTCATCTTTACTTAATTTTAAATAGAGCAACAACCAATTGATATCCCCAAGCGATTTTTGAAAATCATTTAAAGAGCAAAGCCCATCCAGTCTGAGGGCAATTTTCTGTGACCAGATATTACCACCTGATAACTTAAAATCCAGATAAGTATAGAGACCATGAAGTTGAATTTTATCAGGAGCTACTTGTAATCCACTACCTGAAAGGGCCCTCCAAAGATCTTTATAGCAAGACAGACCCCCTACATCTGTTCTTTCTGCTAACAAAATGTTGTCCTTAAAATAGACTACATAAATGTCAGGCCAAGTGAGCCTAACTTCTTTTATGGCAGAAGCAACAAAGGACTGATAAAGGGGTAGGACTATTAGCCATCCCCTGAGGGAGCACACACCATTGAAAGCGTTGCATCAGCTCACAGAAATTAGGTGAAGGGAGGCTAAAGGCAAAGCGCTTTTGATCATCAGGGTGTAAAGGAATGGTAAAGAAACAATCTTTTAAATCTATTACAATCTTATAATAGGGGTTATGGAGGAAGATGAGGGTAGCCCAGATTGCAGGGCCGCCATTACCAACATAGATTTATTAACGGCTTAAAGGTCTTGGAGCAGTCGCCATTTGCCAGATTTCTTTTTAATCACAAATATAGGAGTATTCCATGGGGATTGCTGGGTACTAGATGACCTGCCTCAAGCTGCTCCTGCACCAGTTGTGGGGCAGCATCAAGTTTTTCTGAAGTAAGGGGTCACTGAGCGTCCCAAATAGGATCACCTGGCAACCAAGTAGTTTTGTCAGCATGGGTCACAGGAAAGTCAACAGCCCCTAGGAAAAATGTCCAAGACCCAGGCAATCATTCTTTAGCATGACAGAGATAGGCTCAGTGATACCATCTTCATTTTTTTCTAAGCCCATACCAGGCATATGCCCCTCCTTTATCATCTGAAGAGTAACTATCTCATTAGGGCTATACATTATCATCCCCAATTGAGAAAAAAGATCTCGGTCCCAAAGATTTACAGAGAGGCCAGGTATAACATGTGGCTGAATTTTTTCCAGAATGTCCCTCATCATTTTTCCAAATAAGTGGAACTGTGCTCCTCATGGGATTGGAGCTTTGGCCTAGGCCTTGGAGGAGACAAGGTGGTTTCTGTGGACCAGGTTTTAGGCCACTGTCCTGGCTGGTTTTGTGTGTCAACTTGACACAGGCTGGAGTTATCACAGAGAAGGGAGCTTAGTTGGGGAAGTGCCTCCATGAGATCCAACTGTGGGGCATTTTCTCAATTAGTGATCAAGGGGGTAGGGCCCCTTGTGGGTGGTGCCATCCCTGGGCTGGAAGTCTTGGGCTCTATAAGAGAGCAGGTTGAGCAAGCCAGGAGAAGCAAGCCAGTAAGGAACATCCCTCCATGGCTTCTGCATCAGTTCCTGCTTCCTGACCTGCTTGAGTTCCAGTCCTGACTTCCTCTGGTGATCAACAGCATGTGGAAGTAAGCTGAATAAACCCTTTCCTCCCCAACTTGCTTCATGGTCATGATGTTTGTGCAGGAATAGAAACCCTGACTAAGACAAATTGGTACCAGCATAGTGGGGTATTCCTGTGACAACCTGACCATGTTTTGGGGAGGACTATGGAAAGACTTTGGAACTTTGAGCTAGAAGAGCCACTGATTGTTAAGAACTCTGTGGAATATTCTGTAGGAGCTTGGAAGATCATGTTGAGAACAGTGCAGTAGATGGAGACCTGGCTTGTGAAATTTCAGAGGGAAGATTAAAGACTCTTACCAGGGCCATGTTGTTTTGATTGTGAAGATTCTATGGTTCTGGTTAACTGGGGCTGAAGTATCAGTTGTGATTAACAAGATATCAGAACTACTAATGTGAAAACTTTGCATTACTGGGACTATTGATGCTGGTTAGCTGGAGCTAAGAAATTAGCAGTGATTAAGAAGAGACCAGCATCACTGAGGTGACATCTTCTGGGAAGTGTTTTCTGAGTGCACAAAGAGGCTGTGTTCCAGAGATAGCCAAGGTTGTACCTTGTGCTATAGCAGAACTTGGTAATGTGTAAGAGTCACCCAGATGATACTGGTTTTGACAGCATGAAGGGGTCATGAAGAGCAGCTGAAGCTCGTCACAGTAAGAGGCCATGGAAGGCCATTGGTGAAGGTGCAGCCTCAGTTTGCAATTGATGGGCCAGGACTGAAGGTGTCATGCAAAGGAGTTGAGGCTTGGCACCATGAAGAGAGTCTATGAGAGGCTATTGGTAAAGCCTAGTTACAGCAGCATTTTGGGAATGCCAATACCATGCAATGACCACCAAAGACAGCAGCAACAGTGGAGTACAGGCATCTGGAGCCCAGAAGACAAGATGTGTGCTACAAAAGGCAGAGTTGGAGAGGCTCCTCAAGCCCTTAGAGGAGCCCAGAAGATCGTGAGTTGGACCCCAGACATTGGGTTTGCTTTTGATTGTGACTGTGCCCTCATATTTTTCCCTCTTGAAGGAAGAATGTATTTTAGTGGAGCCCACAGTTAAGGGACTTTGAATTTCAAAAGATATTAGATATTTTAAATTGATTGAAATTTAATATGTAAAGATTGTGGGACTTTAGATCTTGGGGATGAATGAGAAAGTAAGGGTTGAGGCTTAATAGTGATGTGTTTGTGTGTCAAGTTGACAAGGGGTCAATTGTACTGGCTGGTTTTGTGTGTCAACTTGACACAGGCTGGAGTTATCACAGAGAAGGGAGCTTAGTTGGGGAAGTGCCTCCATGAGATCTAGCTGTGGGGCATTTTCTCAATTAGTGATCAAGGGGGTAGGGCCCCTTGTGGGTGGTGCCATCCCTGGGCTGGAAGTCTTGGGTTCTATAAGAGAGCAGGCTGAGCAAGCCAGGAGAAGCAAGCCAGTAAGGAACATCCCTCCATAGCCTCTGCATCAGCTCCTGCTTCCTGACCTGCTTGAGTTCCAGTCCTGACTTCCTTTGTGAAAAACAGCAATGTGAAAGTAAGCCAGATAAACCCTTTCCTCCCCAACTTGCTTCTTGGTCATGATGTTGTGCAGGAATAGAAACCCTGACTAAGACAGCCACTCAGCTGCTTGAATGATTGTGACATCTGCCACTGTATCTACAGGCCAGAAAAGATTTTATCATTTAATATTAAAATCAAAGTGGGCTTATCCTTGGATATAGTCTGGATCCAAAGGGCATCAGAGGAGCAAGGGCCACTTTGGGGTTTAACACTTTTTAGGGGCTTATGTGAATTTGACTGAAGGAGTAAATGAAACAATTGGGCAATTCTTTGACCAACATCAATAATTGTCAAGGCATCAGGGGAGGAGGCAAGAATAAGGATTTCCCCTTGAAAATCATTATCAGGGCTGGAGACATGGCTCAGAGGTTAAGAACACTAACTGTTCTTCCAAAGGTCCTGAATTCGAATCCCAGCAACCACATGGTGGCTCACAACCATCTGTAATGAGATCTGACGCCCTGTTCTAGGGTGCCTGAAGACAGCTACAGTGTGCTTACGTATAATAAAGCTAGCTGCAGTGGAAAAGACTCCATGAGGCTCTTCACAGTGCAGTGCTCACAGTGCCTCATGATTCCTTAAAAAAAAAAAAAGAAATAAAATCATTATCAATAACTCCTGGAAAAGTATGTAAGCCTTTCAAAAATGAACTGCATTGTCCCAAAATAATACCAAACATGACTGGGGCTAGTGGTCTGGAAATTCCAGTTTTAATGGTCTGGACCCCCATTTCAGGTGTTAAGCTTACACAGAAGGAGGCTCGGTAGAGTTCTGAAATGAGTTGTGGCTTGCTGGGACAAAGCTCATGGCCCCAAATGGGTTTTTGTTTTGGGGGGCCTGGGGCTGGCCCCACCACTTGTTTCCCAACACTGAGGAAGGAGAGTGTGTCTGTCCCTGGAGCTCTATACTAGCTCACCAGTCATTAGCCCAGTGGTGGCCACATTTGTAATGAGGGCACAGGCCAGGAGCTAGGGGACAAGAAGGCCTAATACTGCCCTGTCTTTTGGGACAGTTTTTGGAGAGATGGACAGCCTGTCCACAAGAAAAGCATTTACGTTGATCATGGCGGATTTTATCTTGGCCTGCTATAAATTGTTGGACTGTAGTACCTTGCATGGCCACAACCATGGCTAACCTTTGGTATGCCATGCCAATTTCAGAACACAGGCGAATGTAATCAGAAATATCACCCAGCACAAAACTCTTTTTAGCACCAAGGCATTTTTCTCCCTCTTTAACAACTTCTGCAACTGAGGGATCAGATGGTTTAAAAGAAAGAACTTATGCCAGGCCGTGGAGGTGCACGCCTTTAATCCCAGCACTTGGGAGGCAGAGGCAGGTGCATTTCTGAGTTCAAAGCCAGCCTGGTCTACAGAGTGAGTTCCAGGACAGCCAGAGCTAACAGAGAAACCCTGTCTGAAAAAGAAAAAAGAAAAGAAAAAACAAACAAACAAACAAAGAACTTCCTTAATAAGATTCCAAAAGGAAAATACCATTACTGGGAACTTTTCAGGCCCAAAAACTTTATAACAATCTTTAATAGCGCTACCCACACACTCCCATTTATTAAGACCAATGGTACCTTCAAGGGGTAACCATGGGCAAATCTCTTTAACAAAATAAAAAAAAAAATGTAAGCAAATAATGTATTTTAACCTTTATCCCTCATGCCTTTAAAGCCCTTTTCAACCCTTCCACAAATAATTCATGGCTACTCAATGCCTGTCCCATGATCACTTCAAACTTACCAGGATCCCTAGTGGAGGCGGCAGGCTCCCACATAAGACGTCTTCCCCACAAAATTTGTTGGCCGACCAAAAACACTACAGTGATCTTCACTGGTCCCCTCATACTCAAGCCCCACTTCTGGGTGCCAGCTGCACCAACCTGTGGGACTTAAACAACAGGGTCTCAGGGAAGGGAGCAACAACAACAAATTGGGATCAGGAGATGAGAAGGAAGGAGACAAGACAAAAAATCTCTTCAAGTCTCCTTTACTCTAGGGAAACAAAGAACTTATAAAGCTACAAACCACATAGGTATTTGCCCAGGTGCACGGGCCAAACCGGTATTATTGCTTGGTTACACATTGATGTAAATGGAATGTCCCCATTGTAAAATGTTTGGAAAGTCCACTATCATAAAATGTCCCCGTCAACTATGGGAACAGAAGCAAGATAGTGGAAGAAACAAAAGAGTGTTAGTTAACAGATGATGGCCCAGGGACAAGATGGAGGCTGAGATGCCAGGGGCTTTGGGGCCCCAACAATTAGGATGTGTGTCCCTCTTGGAGTAGGTGTGGCCTAATTGGAGGAAGTGTGTCACTGTGGGGCGGACTTTGAGGTCTCATACACTCAAGCTACACACAGTGTGGCTCAAGCTACACACAGTGTGGCTCACAGTCCCCTTCTGCTGCCTGCAGAATCAGATGCAGAACTCTCAGCTCCTTTTCCAGAACCATGTCTGCCTGGATGCTGCCATGTTTCCCACCACGATGATAATGCACTGAACCTCTGAACTGTAAGCCAGCACCATTAAATGTTTTCCTTTATAAGAGTTGCCATGGTCAAGGTCAATGAAAACCTTAACCAAGACAAAATACTGTGTGTTTAACATTCCTGGTTTCCCTAGTGATTATCTGTGTACAGGATAACCTCCATGCCTCTAACACTGCACACCCACCCAACCCCCTCAGTCCACCTAATGCACTGACAACCTCTAGCCCTAACCTACTTTCACATTCTTTCTTCTACTCCAACTTCTGTACAAATCAGACACAAAACTAGTAAAAGAAGTCACATACGTAGATCATCACGGCAAGAGAGACAGCATGAAAAATAAAGCCAGTATCTCCTTGGAAAACCTGTTAGCCCTGTAGAAATGTTTGCCTTGAGAATTATCTAAATGGCTGGGCGGTGGTGGCGCACACCTTTAATCCCAGCACTTGGGAGGCAGAGACAGGCAGATTTCTGAGTTCGAGGCCAGCCTGGTCTACAGACTGAGTTCCAGGACAGCCAGGGCTACACAGAGAAACCCTGTCTAGAAAAAAGAGAGAGAGAGAGAGAGAATTATCTAAATGAATCCCAGCACACAGAATTTAAAATAGCAAATGTAAAGTCCCAGGCAATGCCCAAGGAAACAAACGATAATCCAGGATATGGAAACAGAAATTAGGATGGAGACAGAAACACTGACGAGGACTGAAGCTGAAATGAAAGACAAAACAAACACAAACATATCTCAAAATCTCAAAGGAAAGTTTTACAAGTAGAACACATCAAGCAGTCAATAGAAAATGAGAACCCAAAGATAAAGTAGAGGAAAGGTACATATAGGAAATGAGCTACGTAGGATACTACTAAAGAACCAAACCTTAGAATTATAGGCATAGATGAAGAAGAATCCCAAGTCAAAGGAATAGACTAGATATTCAGCAGATCATAGGGGAGAAAATGAAGTCAAGACACACCCATAAAGATACAAGATGCATAGGACCACAAATAGTCAGGACTGAAAAAATACTGCCACAGACTATCATGATTAAAACACTAAGTATTTATAACACTGAGTACTGAAAGCTGAAAGAGAAAAAATACAAGTCACATATAAAATACCCTTTAGAAAAACACATGATGTCTCAAGGGAACTTTGAAAGTGAGAAAAGCCACAGCAGTGCATCCCACATCTTAAAGGACCATGAATATCTTAGACTAATATACCTAGTAAAACTTCTGCCATATTTGAAAGAGAAAGAAAAACTTCTCATGACATAAACAGCCAAAAAAGCCTCAAACAAAATGTAAAGAAAATAAAGAGAGCAAAATACTGGGCAAAATGAAGAAATGAACACAGCCAAGAGAATGTAGAAAGAATATGAAGCCAAAATCCCTAAAAAACAAAATACCTCAGAAAACACAAGTCAAAACAACACGAGAAAACAGCAAACCTGACAACAGAGCTGTGACAATGCAAACATCCTAAGAGTAAATGTGAAGTCATAAAGGACAGCGGACTGAATGGATCAAGAAGCAAAGGCTATCTGTCCGTTGTCTACAAGAAACACATCTAAACTTTAAAGATAGTATCAGCTAAGAGTACAAGGATGGAGAAAAGTACTCCAATCAAATAGAACCCGAAAGCTACAGGAATCTTTATCCTAACATCTGACAAAATAGACATCAAACTAAAACTCACCAGAAGAGATAAAAAGGAACACTTCATTCTAATCAATGTAACAGTTAGCCCAGAATACATTACTACCCTACACTTCAATGCACCAAACTCGGGGGCAGCCAATTTTGCTTAAAATGTACATTTAAAGACACAGATTAACTCAAAACATGAATAGTATCTACTTTCTCCAGAGAATACATCTGAACATGAAAATAAACATCAGAATAATGACAATAATTCATAAATTGTCATAAATTCATAAATTGTCATATAACAAATGAATTTGTTAAAAATGCTATCATATAACAAATGGAGTTAAAAGATACCTACAAAATATTCCAATAAAACATCCAAGAATACACATTCTACTCAGCAAAACGTGGAAGCTTCTCTAAAATAGACTACATCTAGGGAAATAAAGTGACTCATTACAACTTCAAAAAGATGAAAAATAACTCTACATATTCTGTCTGGCCATCACATAATAATACTTAAACTTGCCAGTAAATAAATCTCTGGTTAATATGCAATCTCATGGAGATAGAACAGTGCATTGCTGAATGATGAATGAGTCAAGAAAAAAATAAAAAAAAAAAGTTTCATGGAACTAAATGAAATGAAAACACAATACAAATAAAACTCTTAGACTCGGTCCCACAAAGGAAAGTTGTAGTTCTAACAGGCAACATTTTAAAAAAATAACCAGAAAGAACACAAATAAACGATATAATAAAGCAACTCAAAACTTTGTGAAGGGGCTAGAGAGATGGCTCAGCGGTTAAGAGCACTGACTGCTCTTCAACCCAAAGGTCCTGAGTTCAAATCCCAGCAACCACATGGTGGCTCACAACCATCTGTAACAAGATCTGATGCCCTCTTCTGGGGTGTCTGAAGACAGCTACAGTGTACTTACATATAATAAATAAAAAATTTTAAAAAAAAAATTAAAAAAAAAAAAAAACTTTGTGAAAATGAGAACATACTAAATACAAACCCAGTCAATGCCAAGAACAATAAAAATCAAAGCAGAAATGAAAGACACAGAATACATTAAGAATCGATGAGTCTATGAGCTGCTTCATTGAAAAGAGAAAGAAGATTGACAGACCTTTTTCCCAACTAACCAAAAGAAAACCCAGAGAGAGGACTCAAATAAACCAAAATAGAAATGAACAGGAAAGCATTACAACAGACACCAAAGAACCTCATAGTATTAAAAGTGAATACTTTAAATTTTTCTACTGCATTAAGTTCAGGAATCAAAAAGAAATTGATTGATTTCTAGATTCAGCCAAAGCACAAAAATTAATCAATAAAAAGACAACTTAAACAGACCCATGACATATGAGAAGATTACTTTAAAAATGTTCAGGGCTAGATCGATTCACATCAGAACTCTACCAAGCATTCTGTGAAGTTCCACAGCCAATCCCAATCAATCTTAAATGATTCAAAAAATAGAAAGAGGGGAGCACTCTCAAACTCATTCTAAAAATCTAGTATTATTGTAATACAAAAATCAGATAAAGACAAAGAGAAGGGGGGAGGAGGGAGGAGAATAAAAACTAAAGGTACAGCCCAATATCTTAATGAACATAGATTCACCAATGTTATAAATCATGTTACAATAAAACAATGTCAAACCGAATACAGTCATACATAAAAAGATAATCCATCCAACCAACCTGGTTTTATTCCATAAATGCAAATAGAATTCAACATACATGAGTCAATAAATGCAATAAACTACATTAATAGATTCTTCCTGGGTAGAGGACAGGGACCTGGAAAAAGAGGGTTCGAAAATCAGGAGGAATAAGTGAAACCAAGACAAGTATTCTGATGAAGGTTCAGACTTCACTGAGGGAGCCAGGTATATATACATGAAGTACAGAAATGAAAACAAGTCTCTAGGTTCCGTGATATTTGCATAACGTAAGCATTGCAGTAAATCTCTGGCACCAGTGTCTCCGCAACTCGCAACTCGAAAGCCTTCCGGCTGTGGGCAGTCTTGTAGCTCGGTGGGTGGACTTCTAAGCTGCTGCTTTGAAGAGAGGTGACAGTCCACAGAGAGCCTTTGTTTTGTTCCCCAGGTGGGATAGCCGCTTCCAGGCTGAGGCTAGCAGTATGTCTGTGTGGGCTTGACTAATGGAGGAGATTACACTTAGTTAGCAGTTTTCCCAAACAGTACTGTGGTAACTGAAAAACAGAGACTTTATGGTGGTTAATTCCAGCTGTCAACTTGACAAGGACTAAAATCATCTAGGAAATGGGCCTCTGGGCACACCTGTAGGGTACTATGTTGATCAAGTTATTGCAATGTGAAAGTCTGTCCATGAGTGGCAGCACTCGGGGTTAGGGTGCTGGACCTGTAAGTGGAGCACGTGAGCTAAGCAAACCCATTCACCTCTCTGCTTGCTGCTGACCTTCTCTGCCAGAATGGATCTTAACTTGAAAATGTGAGACAAAATAAACCCTTCCTTTCTTAAGTTGCTTTTGTAAGAGCATTTTAGCAAAATGACAGAAAAATAACTAAGACAGAGATACACACTTTATTAATCAAAACGATCAGTATGATTTCCTTAAAATATACATAGAGATGCCAGGTGTGGTGGTGCACACCTTTAGTACCAGCACTTGGGAGACAGAGTGGATCTCTAGGTTCAAAGCCAACGTAGTCTACAGAGGGAGTACCAGGACAGCCAGGGCTACACAGAGAAACCCTGTCTGGAAAAAAAGAAAAAGAAAAAAACCCAAACTAAAATAAGTATATATGCAGAGAAGGGCCAATCGATGAGACTATAATAAAATAAGTTTGGTCTTTGTCTTAGGGTTTTACTGTTGTGAACAGACACCATGGCCAAAGCAATTCTTATAAGGACAACATTTAATTGGGGCTGGCTTACAGCTTCAGAGATTCAGTCCATTATTATCAAGGTGGGAACATGGCAGCATCCAGGCAGATGTGGGCATGGAGGAGCTGAGAGTCACGCCTTGTTCTGAAGGCAGCTAGAATGAGGGTCCTAGAGCCCATGCCCACAATGACATACTTCTTCCAACAAGACCACACCTACTCCAACAGGACCACATCTCCTAATAGTGCCACTCCCTGGCCAGGTGTATGGAAACCACCACAGTCACAACCTTATAGTTGAAGTTGGTGATGAGTCCATTATCCTTTTACTTAGGTTTGTTTATTTATGTGTATGACTGACTAAGTATTTGTCATATGTGTGCAAGGGCCTAAAGAGGCCATAGGAGGGCATTAAATCCCTTGGTACTGGAGTTACAGGCTGCTGTGAGCCATGTGAGGTGGGTGCTGGGAATAGTGAAAGACCCCCAGAACTTGGGAGATCGTTACTCAAGTCTCGGGATGATGTGACCACCCAATGACTCACGAGAGACCGAACTTGCTGCAATCACACGAGGTTTATTGGGGATGACTGGCACATTAGTTTTGGAAAGTAGATTGGGCTTTGTTTTTAAAATCATATAATAGATCCAGTTTTTAAAATCATATAATAGATTCAAGTTGATCCAGAGCACCGCTTCTACGTTATATGTAAACATGCTGCCTTGTCAGAAAATTGCATTTGTCTTAAGACTCTGCTTCTGGTAGGTGTGTCTTAGCTGGGCAGCTTCTCCCCTGCACCGTGTCAACCTTCTCTCTTTCTGCTTTCCATCTCTATCTACAAATTACATCATCTGGAGAGCTTTAAAAAATGCCCAGGTCCATGTAGCAACAGGACCGAGGGTGGGGGTGAGAGGCGGCAGAGTCATGTGATGGATCCCGGGACCTCTGACCCCGAAGAGCTGCGTCAGGGTGCAGATCTGAGTTTATTGCCCAGCCTATAAAGGTAATATATACAGTGTTTGAACCAATCCCAAGCCCCTAAACCCTCGACTAATCGTATCTCACCACAATGTGCTCCAATGCAAGCCCTGCCTAAAGAGGTAACTCAGAAAGAGTGGGGCGGGGGTGGGGGGGGATATCGTCATCTGTGAGTATGGGGGAAGCAGCCATTGCCCAGGCCTCTGTTCCCTTTTGCTGTCTCACAAGTATGCTGGGAGTCAGTTTAGATCTAATGCCCAGCAGGGCAGATCAGAACTCTTAAAGAAATCATAAGAGTCTGTGGCACCTCGCTCTCCACCCCACTTCCGCCATGGATGATCTCCAGACTGACTGACATTCAGTCATATGAGGTAAAACACTGCTATGTCCAGTTCCTCAGGCACTCTCTGTTGTAGTGTTTCATGGACCAAGGCCTGCACCCTGAGTGCCTAGCAAAGCACAACATAGGCATTCAACTCTTTTTTTGGGGGGTTTTTCGAGACAGGGTTTCTACTGTTGGCTGTCCTGGAACTTCACTCTGTAGACCAGGCTGGCCTCAAACTCAGAAATCCACCTGCCTCTGCCTCCCAGATGCTGGGATTAGAGTTCCAGGACAGCCACGGCTACACAGAGAAACCCTGTCTGGAAAAACCAAATGCTGGGATTAAAGGCATGCGTCACCACCGCCTGGCGGCATTCAACTCTTAAGGGACTATTTCTACTTATGACAGTTTAATTTCATAGAAGAATGAATCTCAACTATTTATTTGCAGAAAAACCAAGAGTCTTTGATCTCTATATTGGAACAGCTGAGAATCACAAGGTTAAGAGAAGCCTCTGTTCTTTATGGACAACATCATGTCCGTGTTGGAGATAATGGGCGTCTCTGGCAGAGGCCGTATCTTGGGTCTATGTACTGGCACATGAAGTTTTGAATGATGGACATTTAATAAATTTGGATAAATTCAAAGATGAAGGGTAAGCTTTTTAATATTTTAATGACATGATATGATTTTGGAGTATTAAAAGCATTTAGAAGCACTTAGAGTACTACCCTTTTCTGTGTGTGTGTGCGTGCACGCACCCCTGTGCGTACTCGAGCTATGGCACACATGTAGCACCCAGAACAACCTCAGGGGTCAGTTTTCACCTCCCATTTTGTCTCTTTATTGTTTGCTGCTGCACATAGTCCAAGGCTGAGAAAATGTGAAAAGGGGGAAAAAGTTTAAGATTTATTTTTGTCTCTGGTCAGGGGGATGGCACAGCTGGGAAGGACCTGAGTTCAAATCCTCAGCTCCCATGTAAAAGCCAGGCACAGTCACACGTCTGTAACCCCACCACCGGAAAAAGCAGGTATATATATCCCTGAGCTCACTGGCTAGACTGTCTAGCTATATCAATGGGTTCCAGGCTCACTGAGACTTTGTCTCAAAAAGTAAGGTGGAAAGCAATGGAGGAAGACACCAACATTAATCTCTGGCCTCCACTTGCACATACTCAAATACACACCTAGACACACACACAAAACATTTTTTTTATCTCATCAGCTACATAATTATTACCACAGGCAAATGGCCAAAGCAGTACCTGGCTTCTAAAATGTTTCAGAGAAAAAGATGGCCACTGTTACAAGAAGTGGAACCAGGAAGGGCTGGGGAGTTGCCTAGTGGTGAAGTACTTGGCATTGACAGGTAAGCATAAAGAACTCAAAGGAAAAAAACTAACATGATGGTACACTTGAAATACCTGTCTAGGGGAGGCAGAAACAGAAGGAAGCCTGGAGCTTGCCCAAAGTCCAGATGGGAATCTGTCTCCAAAACAAGGTGAACATCGTGAGGAACAGTACCCAAGGTTGACTTCTGATCTACACACACACACACAACACACACACACTCCACACAGAAATACTTAAATGGAAGGACATAAGAATAGAATATTACAAACAACCATAGCTTAACCAACATCTCATAACACTATTGTGCTGTTGGTCTTGG
The DNA here is from genome assembly GCF_008632895.1 of Mastomys coucha. Taxonomy (NCBI): domain Eukaryota; kingdom Metazoa; phylum Chordata; class Mammalia; order Rodentia; family Muridae; genus Mastomys; species Mastomys coucha. Next base: position 18,414,791 of record NW_022196901.1, on the reverse strand, counting down.
GTTTTTGTTTTGTTGTTTTGGTCTTTTTCTGGTGAAATAGATAGGATCTAACTATGTTGCCCAGGAGAGTCTTGAACCCACAGTTATCCTTCTGCCTCAGCCTTCAGAGTACTGGGATTATAGGTGTCTTCCACCACTCCCAGCTCATAGTGTATTTCTTATATAAACACTAAACTCCCAAAATGGATACAGGAACCTCAACTATGTACATGCTCCCATGTGGGGCAGTGTGGGGCATTGGTCTGCTCAGATAACTTAGGCTCAGTAGAGCCCTGGAGCCCCTGTGGGCAATTTCTGCTTGCAGGGGAAAGAAGCAGCTTGGCCATAACTCCTGAGTCTTTGGTTCCTGTTCCAATCATAACCCCTCGCAGCTGCCCCTGCAGGAAACGTGTGCTCTATCAGGTAGACAATGCCGCAAGCTCCCAGCATTCTAGCTCGACCCTACCTCCAGTAATCTGACCACAGCCAGACATGCCACACCCCATACTATATAAGGGGTGGTTTGCCCCCTCCTCACTCTCTCATTCTTTGTCTCCTCTTGCTCTCCTGCTCTGTCTCTGCTCTCCCTCTCCTCTCTTTCCTGCTCTTTGTTCTCTTCTCTTGCTTTCCTTTGTCTCTCTCTCTCTCTTTTCTCCTCTTCTTCCTTTCCTTCTTTCTACTTGACCGGCCTATTTTCTCCTTCCTACAATATCTCATTTATACATTGCCTCCTTTTTGACTAACGCGCCCTGCAGTCACAGGTCAACACCAGCAGAGAGAGAGCCACTGGCCTTAGCATCAGGCCCCGCCTTTAGTACAGCATACCCATGAGTATTTCTACAATGTATTGCTACATTCAGCTTTTGAAAACAGCTCCCCTTGATTAGGACAGTGGAGGCCAGGTACTGGCTGACCTTTGCTCTCATGCTGTCTTCAGAAGTCTGCATTCCTATTTGCAATACAATTACTGTGCTTCTCACAGCTGAGCTTTCCTTCTTTGCTTTCTTAGGAATGGAGGATGGAGGATGGGCATCACTTTTAGTGATATCATAACTAAAGACAAGAAACGATTCTGCCAGGTTTTCTTTTGTCCAGTTTCATTAATTCAGAACTTTACCAGACAACTTCAATCCAACTCTCATCTTTGTTAAACAACACTTTTCTCAAAGACAAATTATTTTCCAGTGTTAGGCCAGTTTGTCCTCAAATTAAGCAGAATCTCAACGTCTTGCTGAGCCAGTTTGTAAACTCCGACTTCATTTAAGGCTGCTGTGGCAGGAATGTGCTCGGAAGCTGACTGCAGGACGTCTTTCAGGAGTAATGCAGAACCAATGTTCAAATTCAGAATGATACAGGCTTCTTTTATACTGTTTAGGAAAACAAGAAAGAAGAGATGCTCTTTTGGTCCACCCCATAGGACCACAGTGACCTTTGGGGAGTCTACACAGCCATTTAACTACCTTTACATATGCTGGGGCTATACAAGGTGTACAGGGTTAATAGATCACTAAGGCTCGTCTTGATATGTCATAAGGATTTGTCTCCGTATACTGTTTGGCACTAGTAGATTATTAAATGTAACTATAAGTACAGCTAGAATTAGGACTTGGGGGAAAAGCAAAGGAGTGAAAATGAAGGCAGCGGAAAAGGTGAAACGGCAAGGCCAACCAGACCATAAAGAGGCTGGGAATGGTGATGTGCGCGCGTAATCCCAGCACTGCGCTCCAGGCCAGCCTGGTCTACACTGTGAGCTCCAGGCCAGCCTGGTCTACACTGTGAGCTCCAGGCCAGCCTGGTCTACTCTGTGAGCTCCAGGCCAGCCTGGTCTACACTGTGAGCTCCAGGCCAGCCAAGGCTAAATAGTGAGACTGTCTCAGAAAACCTAAATCAAACAGACCTAGGAAAGCTGGTATGATGGATGGCATGGGTAAAGCTGCCTGCTGGCAAGCTTGGTAATCTGAGCTCAACCCTTGGCATCTGCAAAGCAAAAGGAGAGAACTGTTTCAACAAGTTCTCATCTGGTCTCCACTCCATACAGATGGAAACAAATTAGAATTTTTTTTTAAAGATTTATTTATTATGATATCTAAGTACACTGTAGCTGTCTTCAGACACACCAGAAGAGGGCATCAGATCTTATTACAGATGGTTGTGAGCCACCATGTGGTTGCTGGGAATTGAACTCAGGACCTTTGGAAGAGCAGTCAGTGCTCTTAACCACTGAGCCATCTCTAGAGTCCTAGAATTTTTAAATAATAATAAAAGCAAGAAGGGGCTAGGGATTTAATGTACTAGGAAGGGCACTAGCCTAACATGAAGGAGGCATGGAAGGGCTCTGGAGTGTGGGGGCGAGCACTTGTAAACGCAGCACTCAGAAGACAGAGGCAGGAGGATGCTACTGTATGCTGGGTTCAAGGCCAAGCTGGGATACATGAAACCTATTTCACAAAAGAAAAGCAAATCAGAGACAGCCATAGCTTTTCTAGGAGGCATAACCTTTTATGTTTTAAAGGAATGCCCCAAAGTGCACAGACTCTATAAATAATGTAAATTTTAAGTCAATAAATTTTTTACTAGATTCTTAATAACTGTTCTCATGTTTATTACTATAATTAGAGCTAAAATTAATATTAAATTTGTAAAAAAACTGATTTTCGTCTGGTCTGGGCTATTGTTAGGCACTAAACCTAAGTATGATACCTTATTTTCTGCAGGTGGCAGAATTATACCTGTATCATTTCTATTTATTCTCCCAGTAATAAGCAAATAGCATTGAGCTAGATGCTAGGAAGCAAGTCCAACATGTAATTTATACCCAGTTCTGGTCAACCTTCTATGGATGTGTACCACGCACACTATTTTGGCTTCCCTATTGTGTTTTGAAAATATAATAGGCATACAATGAATGTTTAAACATTTAAAGGTTTTAATTATTTCTTGCTTTTTAGATTTTTAAATTTTATGTGTATGTTTTACCTGCATGCATGTGTGTGCCTGATGGCTGTGGAGGCCAGAAGAATGTGTAGGATCCCCTGGAACTGGACTTAAGAATGGTGGTGAGTCACCATGTGGGTGCTGAGAACCAAACCCCAGTCCTCTGCAAGAGCATCACGTGCTCTTAACTGTTGAGCATCTCTAGCTCCAGATTTTAATTGATGCTATTGCAAAATATATCAACCTAACTCTGAAACTGTTAAAAAAGCCAACTTCTCTAGAGTTTGGATACACCAATACTTATGGTTGGACACTGGACTTACTGTTTAAAATAGTTTTCTGGTCTCTTACAATAGTGAGAAAACAAAGGGAAGAGGTTCCTTGTCATATCAAACTGCAGCTGGGCTGCTCCTCCTTCGTTGAAGTGATTGGCGAGGATTACCTGCAACAAAGAGCAATCCGTGTAACGGCCGCCATCTCAGCACAGCCCAGGCCCCCTTGACTTACTTCCTGATAGATGTACGTGTCTAGCTTCTCTACAAGCATTTGCCAGAACATTTTGAATAAGGAGAAACACAGCTGTTGCTCCAGCTGAAGCAGACGGTCCCGCAAGGTCAGCAAGAGCGGGCAGGCTGAGCTGGACAGGGACATCACAGCCTGTTCAGACTGAGACGGCAGGGACAACCATCTGGAAAGACAAATAACCTCACAAGAACTGCCCTTAGCACTTTGTGTCCTTATGGCTTCAAAAAGCCATTCTAAATGTGAGCAAACACACTGTCCTGGGGGAACTCTGCAGTTTAAAAAGACATGTCTAATATTAAAAGCTCTACCAGAAATAAGTGTCTCTATATTTATATTTTAACTTTTAATTAGTATTTCCTAGAAAACACCGTAAATACAATTAGTATAAAGTTAAAAACTAAAGTTTATCTTTAGAATTCAAAACATACTAGTTAATCTTATGCTCTGATTTTAGCATACAAACTAACAGTACTTCCTCTTAGCAGCACTGTTAACAGTGCTGTGTGGAGGTACCATGCTAGGGGACAGAAACAGGATAGCTGTGAAACGCAAGGATGACAGGGTCTAACCACATGGCACTTTGTAAAGTGAATGACACTCAGACTGCTGAACTCCAGGTCACCTCTCTCAGAAGTCCACACCATCACTTATTTATTCTGAGTGAATTCTTCAAAAGAATAGATTCTAGAATGATTCCATCAAAACCAATGCTTGGAGCTACCATACACAAAAGCCCCAAGTTCCATCTCCAAGACTTGGAGTGGGTATTTTACAGAAGCTAAAACAGGGAGTAGAAATGGCACCTTTGACTCAGACTAACGCGTGTAGAGGGTGACTGACACAGGACATACCTTTCTTTCTTATACAACTTTGCAGCATCTTTCACTTCTCTGAAAACATGGTCTACTTGGCGAGTCAACATATCAAGCTTTAAACGCTCTAAGAGGTTGATCATATCATCGAAGACAGAGCTCTCCATGGAGGCCAGCTGTCCCAGCTGTAGTTTACTGAGGACATTATTCTCTGCAAAGACCTCCAGTGCTGCCTGCTGCAGCTGCAGAAAGAACTGCAAACAAACATCCATTATTACATTTATTGACACAATTCTGGACATCTCAAAATAGAACCTCTATATCACACAATTTCCTTATTTAAAGTGTGCAGCTCAGGGACAGTGAGATGGCTAAAGGGTAGTTACTTGCTGCTAAGCCTGATGACCTGAGTTCAATCCCTAGGACCCACATA
>NW_022196901.1:18390108-18405108 GCF_008632895.1 Mastomys coucha | reverse complement strand
CGCCCCCATGTGTTGGATCACAGGATGCACTGCCTGCCTGTTTTCTTCCTTTTCTCTTTTCTTCCTTTCATTTTATGGTCCTGAGGGTCAAACTCAAGACCTTGCTCATACTGACATTCAAATGCTCCCACTGAGCTATACCTCCAGCCCTCCTAAGAGTAAGTCATTAACCTATTAGTATTATTCAACTGTTTCAGACTTTTACTCACATCTCCTACATTTGACATCATTATGCTTCTGTCTAACATAATTTTTTGGCTTGCAGCAGAGTCAACATTTCAAAGGCTAAAGGAGATCAAGGTACTAATATATTATTTCCTATAAAAGCACATTAACTCACAACATTGTCAGCCCAGTCTGCCAGCACTGCTGAGATATAGTTCACGGCATTGAGAATCGCACAGTACCGAAAGCCCAGGGCCGCTCTCGTCTCCTCCTTCATCACTTGCGTTAACCGGATCCTGAAATCATCTACTAGGTCCTTCTGTAACTCTAGGAACTGCAGCTTGCGGGAGGCTATGGGGAGATTTTTATACCTGTCTGTGGAGAAAGTAAACAAAATCCATGAGGGATTTGATACTCCCCATGACAGTTGGTTCTCTCTAAAGCCCTGCTTTTCTGCCTTTATGACAAAACCTGACTGTTTATAAACTCTTAAGAAATTACACAGGCATAATGTGTCAGGACTATACTCCATTATACTATATTGTATACTATACTCCAATAGTATACTATACTCCAATAGTATACTATACTCCAATAGTATACTAGAGATCTAGATGTGTATATTGCTATATAGGAATCATGCCTCATCTCTGAAAAAGCAAACTGTGTTTTAAAATACCTGTTCCTTACATAAGAAGCTTTGTTAGGTGAGGGAGGGCTTGAGACAGGTCTCACATAGCCTAGGCTGGCTTCAAATTTCCTATGTGGCTAAGAATGGCTTTGAACTCCTGATCCTCTAGCCTCTACCTCCAAAATCCTGATATTTGGGATTAAATATATGCACTATCGTGTCTGGCTATACTTTTTTTTAAAAGTGTTTCATATTTTTCTTACAGTCAAAATATGTAATTACTGATTGGGTTGGTGTGAAACTTCTGCAGGTTATCATAAAGTTCAGGAAGTGAACTGCCAGGAGAGGGTGACAGCCACGAGGAACTTCTGGCACCTGGACAGCAGGGAACACAGATGCTCCACACCAACAGAGCCAAAGGACACTGGCCACCCTGTGGCCAGAATAACACTGCATGAGAAGAAACCCTATATTTGTTTTGTTCTGGACTTTGTCCCTTCAAGTGTATACATACCAATGTTTACATCTTAAGTTGTTGTTGTCTTTGAGACAGGGTCTCACAATACATCTATGACCTGATTATTATTAGTATTATTATTTATTAATATTTATTGTTATTTTAGTGTTTTGAAACAAGATCTCACTATACGACAGGGTGGCCTGGAACTCATACATCAGGATGATCTCAAAGCCACAAATCCCCCAGCTGTTGCTTCCAGAGTGCTGGGATTAAAGGTGAGTGTGACCACACTTGCTCAGTCAAAAGTGAGGCACTGTCACAGATTTTTATTAGTGTAGAAACATTAAGTTACTATACCGCTGTTTATTAACTACTAAAAAAAAAAATAGGTACATGTGAAACATACTACCGTTTAAGGTTTATTCTGATGTACATGCATGCCAGGTGCCCGAGGAGGTCAAGAGGTCACTGGATACCCAGGGCTGGAGTCACAACAGGTTATAACTGGGAGCTGACTAGGCCTTCTATAAGAGAAACAAGTGCTCGCACCTGCTGAGCAATCTCTCCATCCCCACTCACTGCAATGACTTTTGTCGTTTGTTCACTTGTTTGTTTTAGTTTTCTGAGACAGGGTCTCATATATCCCAGGCTGACCTCAACTTGCTATGGAGCTGAGACTGGCCTTGAGCTCAATCCTCCTGCTTCTACCTCACAAGCTAGGATTACAAGTGTGTACCCCCATGCCCAGCTTAAAAACTTACTTCTAAATTAGCATTGTATGGGGGGCTGGCGAGATGGCTCAGTGGGTAAGAGCACTGACTGCTCTTCCAAAGGTCCTAAGTTTGGATCCCAGCAACCACATGGTGGCTCACAACCACCCGTAATGAGATCTGATGCCCTCTTCTGGTGCATCTGAAGACAGCTACAGTGAATTACGCTGAAGCAAGTGGGGCTGGAGCGAGCGGGGCTGGCAGAGGTCCTGAGTTCAATTCCCAGCAGCCACACACATGATAGCTCACGGCCATCTGTACAGCTACAGTGTACTCATACCCATAAAATAAATAAAAAATAAATCTTTAAAAAAGAAAAAAGAAAATTAGCATCGTATGTTAGAAGGTTAGGGCTTACCAGTTATAACCAAAAGCAGGGTCATAAAGACTTCCGCACAGTCTGGAACCTTCATTTCATCCACATCGGTGATGTCTTTATACTGGGATACCCAGGCAGCCTCTGATGAAAGCATTGCATCCATTTTTTGAAGAGCAACTAACATGAAGAAAGAAGGATCAGTCAAGGAGTTACTTCATCCTTCAATTATCAACTCATACTTTTTTTAGGAACTATGTTTTTCATACAAAATAAATTTGCAATCTCCCACTACTAATCACACTATACTTAAAATGTCTACTTCAGAGTTAAATAAGATACCTGATTCTCCCTCCTCTCAAATCCTTAGACTAGTTATGCTGACTAGAAGTGGCACATCCAAAAATACCCAACCAAAAGTAGACAATGTATATGGCAAAAATCTGCAAAACTTCAGTATCTTCTACTGGCTTGATATTCCAACATGTAGACTGTAATTCAAAACAAAAAAACCAAACTGAAGTCTTGTGGAAAGACGGCTGTCTTTAAAGGTAATCCAGTAGATCCTGTCCAGGAAAGATTTAGGCAACTATAGTTCCTACTCAGAGCTGTAAGAAAACAAAACTCTGAAACTCTACACACCAAAAACAGACATTGCCAGGCAGTGGTGTTACATTCCCCTAGCACTTGAGAGGCAAAGGTAGGTGGATGTTAATGAGTTTGAGGTCAACTTGGTCTATACAGAGAGTTCTAGGTCAACTAAGGCTACCCAGTGAGACCCTGTCTAAAAAACAAAACAAAAAGCAAACAAACAACAACAAAACCAAACAAACCAAAACCCTGCAGACAGCTCTCCCCACTCGACGGCCACACGAACACTTACACTTTCTCTCCACAGTCAACCATCTCTGGAAACAGGTTTCTTCCGACAGAATATGCATGCAGCTGGCAAATGTGCTAGGATAGCCATGAACACTGTGCAGCTCCCTTTCAAACAGCAGCACCTCATCCACCAGATGGCAGAAGAGACTATCGTCATAGAGCAGGCAAGGGATATCAGAAGCCAGCTTCTCAAGAATGAGCATCACAAGGCCACGAGAAAACTCAAGCTGAAAAAAAGGCACAGACATGAGGGACTGTGCCCATGGGGACTCTAAGGAAGTGAAAGGCACAGGCTCGGCCTCTTACCCTTGCGTTTACTGCAGAGCCCACTTTATCCAATATTGGCTGAATCTTCTCATCCAGAAATTGAGCATGGTTTCCAATCCACATAAGTACTTGGGCCAAGTACCATTCAGGCTAAGGGGAAGGGAAATGGTTTCAATTCTTTATTTATTCTGTGGTGATGGGAAATTCTGATTAAATGCACTTAGTTATAAACAGACACAAAAATTAATTGTGTAGAAAATTAAGAAAATTCTTTAAAAAATTGTAGAAAATTAAGAACATTAAGAAAATTCTTATATGTAAGTAAATAATCCTTACCCTGCAATTCAAACTCACAAGAGATTTCATAATGAAATGTTTCCCAACATACTTCCACAACAAATTCCAATAATGTGGCTTAAGTCAGTGTGTTAGTCAGGGTTTCTATTCCTGCACAAACATCATGACCAAGAAGCAAGTTAGGGAGGAAAGAGTTTATTCAGCTTACTTCCACATTGCTTTTTTTCACCAAAGGAAGTCAGGACTGGAACTCAAGTAGGTCAGGAAGCAGGAGCTGATGCAGAGGCCATGGAGAGATGTTTCTTAGCTTCAGTTGGGAAAGTGCCTCCATGAGATCCAGCTGTGGGGCATTTTCTCAATTAGTGATCAAAGGGGTAGGGCGCCTTGTGGGTGGTGCCATCCCTGGGCTGGAAGTGTTGGGTTCTATAAGAGAGCAGGCTGAGCAAGCCAGGGGAAGCAAGCTAGTAAGGAACATCCCTCCATGGCCTCTGCATCAGCTCCTGCTTCCTGACCTGCCTGAGTTCCAGTCCTGACTTCCTCTGGTGATCAACAGCAATGTGGAAGTAAGCTGAATAAACCCTTTCCTCCCCAACTTGCTTCTTGGTCATGATGTTTGTGCAGGAATAGAAACCTGACTAAGACAGTCAGTAAACTCATAATTTAAAATACCACATTGGGATTAGGTGTGGCTTCATGGTATAACATTTCCCTAGCTATAATAAGCCTGTTTGAATCCCAGGATCACAAAAAAGAGGAAGACAGGGCATAAGAACAATGATGAAGAAATGTCACTCTCACACTTAAGAACGAGCATCTGCCCAGCACACACAAAGTCCTGATTGATTCCAGAGCAAAACCAAACAAGCAGAAAAAAGCCACATCAGCTGGATGGCCCCATGGGTAAAGACACCTGCCAGCAAGCCTGACAGCCTGAGTTTGATCCCTGGGATCCACATGGTGGACCTACACACAAAATAAAAAATAAACTTTTTAAAGCCCTCCAAACCTAGTATGATGAGGCATTACAAACGACTGATACTTTTGAAATTGTCTTTTGAAATAGCATTCCAAAAAAGGTTCTAAGATAGGATCTCATATAGCCCAAGCTAGCCTCAAAGCCTCTATGTAACCGAGGGTAATGAACTTCTTGTCTCTACTTTCCTAGTGCTAGGATTTCAAATATACTTCATCACACGTGACTTATGTGGTACTGGGACCAACAGGGGCTCCATGTGAGCTAGGCAAGTGCTCTACTTACACTGAGCTACAAATAATTTTTAAACATGTTTTTTTTTTCTTCTTTCTCTTTTTAAAAGGTAAAGTAAGGAAAAAGAGTCAACTGGTCTAATTACAAATATACCTAAGCCTTAAAATGGGTGTAACCATGTAAAGGAAATGGGCGCAAAGCCTCCACATTTCTTACATTTTTTTCTGTGTATGCATGTTTGGATGGATGTGTCTGTGCGAATGTACAAGCGCCACTGAGTCCGGGCGACAATCAGATGACACCCTCTAGGAGTTACTTTTCCCTTGCCACATAAGTCCTGGGGATCAAGCTCAAGCTGGCATGACCCACTGGGCCATGTCACCTGCCCCACACAAAGCACTTTAAATTGCCTTTAAGAGGATTCTGCAAGCATTTCAAGTTTTTCTAGACAACTTGAAACCATATAGTAGGCTGGGGACATAATTCAGGGATAGAGCACTTGCCTCTAGCACACCCAAGGCTTGGGTTCAATCCTCAGCACTGACTGTCAAATCCCCATGTGTTCTAAATGTTGGGTATAAATAAGGGCTGTGTCTAATCTCAAGGACTGTCTCAGTGACAGTGTACTAAATTCGTTAGGATCACACTTTCAGAATGAGCCAACACAACCCAGAATCCTCTTACACTAAATCATGTTACTACTGCCTTTTTAAATGCTCAGTTTATGCTTTGCCTCATTGACTACTGAGTACTAAATGACTCTGCTCTTCCAATAACACTCTATCCAAAACAGAAGACCCATAAAGCACAAACAGGAATCTACTGCCACTAAATTTATTCATATGGTCTGTATAATACCTGCTGTGATCTTGCTCTTAATTCAAAATACTTGGTGAACCCAGCTCCGTACACTGCATCGGCTACAGCCAACATCAATAATAAAGATAGTACCCACATCCTAGTAGACTATAATTACAGAAAAACACTGGCAGGCTACACTGATGTGGTACCTCAATTCAAGTGTTGGTAACAATTTCCTTTAAAGTACTTATTCCATCACTTCCTGCCACGATGTCCTCTGCAGCTATGAGTCACTGGCATCTGTACTCAACGGTCCGTGCTCTCTCCTGTGGAACTCACTTTTCTTTCTATTTATCTCTCTACAGGAGTAGAGGGAGTGGTCTGCACAGTGAAGTCTGGGCATCGATGGGCTATAAAGCCTGCACACACAAATGCAAATGTGATGATGTCCCAAAGACAGCACTGAGCCTGACAGCCTGTCAGCCTAAGCCCCAGTCACATCTACAAAGAACAGCTATGAGGCAGGAACTTAGAAGGGAAAACAGAAACGTGAATAGAGACAGGTCTTTAAGCTAAACATGTAAAAGTCTAGGCTCAGGTAATGTTCACTATTAATGAGAACTCAGAGTAAAATGGGCACTGTAGCATAATGCCAGCACTTGGAGTCAGATGCAGAGGGAGTGTGAACCTGTGTCCAAAACAAAAACACAGAAGAGAAGAGAAAGCGAAGCACCCATGCTCTGGCAAAGCACACCTTGCTGATGACGTTGGTCTGCCGGCTGCCTCTGAAGTGGTACCTGAACCTCTTCTGAAGAGGAACAAGCATGATCTGCATGGGCAGGATCACAGAAGGAGAGGCAGGAAGACAGTACTTTTCTGGGAGTTGTTTTGGCTCAGTCAATAATTCATCTCTGACACAGGCAAGTCAAGGAAAAAGAATCAAAATCATATTTATACACACAATAAATTTTTTCAACAAATGTAATACTACTTAGCAAAAGGTTTAATATAAATAATGCAAAGTGTAACTTTATACTGAATCTGAACTCACTAAAAACGGTTTAGGGACTGGAGAGATGACAAGTTAAGAACATTTGTTGCTCTTGCAGAGGATTTGGGTTCAATTCCCAGCACCTACATGTTGGCTCACCATCATCCTTAACTAAAGTATCAGGGGATCTGATGCCCTCGTCTGACCTCCACAAGCACGAGGCATGGTGTGCAGACACACATACTCATGAAATAACAATCAATGACAACATAAAATAACTTTAGAATCAATCCGTATTCAGGAAACCGAGTTAAGCAACCATTTCTTCACTACTCTGCTACGCAGGTTCTTCCCACTGCTGATGGGTTTTCCTGTCCTAAAGGACCTGCAGGCAATGCCAACATGGGTCAGCTGCTGGGCTGCCTTGGGTGGGAATGGTGCCCATAGGCTTACCCATAGGGAGTGGCACTGTTAGGGGGTGTGATCTGGTTAGAGAAAGTGTGTCACTGGGAGCAGGCTTTGGGTTTGGGGTCTTTTTTGTTGTTGTTGTTGGGGTTTTGTTTTGTTTTGTTTTTTTGTTTTGTTTTTCAAGACAGGGTTTCTCTGTATAGCTCTGGCTACTGTCCTAGAATGCACTCTGTAGACCAGGCTAGCCTCGAACTCAGAAATCTGCCTGCCTCTGCCTCCCAAGTGCTGGGATTAAAGGCCTGTGACACCACTGCCCAGCTAGGCTTTGGATTTTAAATGCTCAAGCCAGGCCCAGTGTCTCTCTCTCTCTCTTCCTTCTGGCTGCCAATCAAGATGTACAACTCTCAGTTCTCTCTCCAGCACCATGTGGGCCTGCATGCTACCATGCTTCCCACCAGGACAATAATGGACTAAACCTCTGAAAGTAAGCCAGCCCCAGTTAAATGCTTTCCTTTATAGGAGCTGCCATGGCTATGGTGTCTCTTCACCAATAAACACTGGCTAAGACAGTTATTCATCTTAGAACTCTGTTTTACAGCTCTGCCACTTCCAGACAATTCATTTTTTTAAAGCTAATATATAATCTTCAATAGGCAACCCAGGACCCTCACTTTGGCTACATAGCCACTTGGAAACCTTTCTCCCCTGCTTGTGGAGGTTGATCCAGTGCCTCATGTCCTCTCCCACCCTGTCATAAGCCCAGCATGTGTCACTCACTAACCACAAATCTACTGATGGAAGAAGTTTTAGTAAGTTTCCACTCCAACAAAGATACGAGGCCTGTAGTTTCAACAGCTGACAAAACAGAGTCTCCAGGTTAGCATACATCTCAGGGGTACTGGCAGGCCGGCTCACACCGACAGTGTGAGACTGGGTGTGTGTGATGAATGGCCAATGAAGCTGTGCTAAAATTTCTTCAAAATCACTGTAACAGAAAAGAAACAATGTTTCATATGATCCATTACATTACCAAATAAATACTCATCAGAAAACAGTTAACAGGAGATATTTCTTGCCTGGTAAGCTTGTCCTTGAGAATTTTATGCCAGAATTTAACTGTGGCTCTCATGAAGCTAAGAAGATGGGTACAGGATGACTCCTGAAGCTGGATGTCCAGTTCTGTCATGGTCACCAGGAGTGAGGCTGCCTCTGGCACACTATTGGTCATCAGGTATTGCTGAATGTTATCACTGTGGGACAAAGCAGAATACATGTTAATGAGAGTTTCTATGGAATGACTGTGTGTGCATGATGTGTGTGGTGTGTGTGTTTGCATGTGTGTGTGTGTGTGTGTGTGTGTGTGTGTGCATGGTGTGTATATATGTGATATGTGTGTGTGTATAGCATGTGTATATGTGCATATATGTGGTGTGTGTGTGTGTGTGTGTGTATGTGTGGTGGGGGGCGTGTGGGTGTGTGTATGTGTATAGAATGTGTACGTGTGTGTGTGTGTGTGTGTGTGTGTGTGTGTGTATGTGTGTGTATACCCAGAGGTCAATGACAGGTATCTTTTCAATCATTCTCTACTTATTTTTTTTAAAGATTTGTTTATTATTATACCCAAGTACACTGTAGCTGTCTTCAGACACACCAAAAGAGGGTGTCAGATCTCATTACGAATCATTGTGAGCCACCATGAGATTGCTGGGATTTGAACTCAGGATCTTTGGAAGAGCAGTCAGTGCCCATACCTGCTGAGCCATCTCACCAGTCCCTGGCTACTTATTTCATCTGACATCTCATCTACAAGAACATTAAACACCCTCCTTTAACACCCTAAGAGCCTATGTTCCGATGTTTTCCTCCACCTATCCCTCCCCATCCTTTAGAGGACAGATGTGTCACATTCCTGCAGGCAACACTCATGGTTGCAGGCAGAACTTCCTTCATAAAAGTCATAGTGCCTGGAATAATCTAACTAGCAGCTGGAACATTGAAGGACAGCAACCTTCAGTTTTTATCTACTTTGCACCACTGTTACCATTTCTACATAAAAAATGGATTCCAAATTAAATGTTTCATTAAATTAAATAAAGACCATTATGCTTTTAAATAATGCACAGTGACACAAGCATGGAATCCTTTTTCTGTACATTGAGGAAATAGAGGCAGAAGGATCAGGAATTTATGGGGCCATGAGACCAGCCTACACTCTTTAATTAAAAAAAAAAAAAAAAAAAAAAAAAAAAAAAAAAAACAATGAAATGAGATGGGGCTGAAGAGGCAGTTCAGTGGCTAGAGCACTGGCTGCTCTTCCAGAGGTCCTGAGTTCAGTTCCCACATGGTGGCTCACAACCATCTATACTGGTATCTGATGCCCTTTTCTGGTATGCAGGTATATATGAGATAGAGCACTTATATACATAAAATAAACAAATAAATCTTTAGAAAAAAGAGAAAGAGGCCGGGCAGTGGTGGTGCACGCCTTTGATCCTAGCACTTGGGAGGCAGAGGTAGGTGGATTTCTGAGTTCTCGGCCAGCCTGGTCTACAGAGTGAGTTCCAGGACAGCCAGGGCTATACAGAGAAACCCTGTCTCAACCTCCTCCCCCAGAGAGAGAGAGAGAGAGAGAGACAGAGAGAGAGAGAGAGAGAGAGAGAAATGAGACAAGCACAAGAGTACACGCCTTTAATCCCAGCACTCAGGAGGTAGAGACAGGCTCAGGGCCATCCTAATCTACAGCGTAAGTTCCAGGTCAGCCAAGGCTACATTGAAACATTATGTCAAAACCCAAAATGCTATTTTACAAAAGAAAAGGAAATGTACAAGTAACCACACAACATAAAATCTCCAGCATTATATATAACACTAAAGTAAGAAGGGCACTCGGGGCACAGACAAGAACGGAAAGACAATGGCCATGGGACACTGATCTCTATAATGTCCATAGAACACTCTTCCAGGATGCTAGTGCAAGCAAGGAGGCAGGGGGGGAGGGAGGAAGGGGGTGGAGAGGGAGAAGAAGGGGGAGAGGGAAACAGAGATTGATAGACAGAAGGAGAGAAAGAGTGCAAAATAAAAACTAGTCATTAAAGGGCAATTTGGAGATGAAAAAGTCTCATAAGTTCAAAAAAATGTAAATAGAAATGTTGTCACAAGGGCCTAAGGGAAAAGCTCTATTATTCAGGGAGTGAAATAATTGTCTGTATACTTGCTCATTATTAATTGGATTCTTTTGGTTTTTCAAGACAGAGTTTTGTAGCCCTGGCTACCTTGGAACTCCCTCTGTAGATCAGGCTGGCCTCGAACTCAGAAATCCACCTGCCTCTGCCTCCCAAGTGCTGGGATTAAAGGTGTGCGCCACCACTGCTCAGCTTAATTTGAATCTTATTCAATATGATTCCTGGGTTTAAATTCTCTTTTAAATAATAATTCAGGTACCAAAAAAGTTTCTGAAAACTAAAGTCTTATTTTGGTCAATCTCTTTGGCTACTATAAAAGGGAACTTTCAAACAACTTAGAAACAACTTACTCTGCTTATGAAGGTTATTAATACTACTTTTATTGTTATGTTCTACCAGAGGGGCAAAGAGAAATGAAGTGACGTAAAGCAGGGTTTAAAATCCTTTAGGAAAGGTCCTGGGGAGATGGCTCAGTATGTAAAGCACTTCTCTGCAAGCTTGAAGGCTTGGGTCTAGATCCATAACACCCACATAAGACGTAAGGCACAGTGATGCACCTGTAGTCCCAGCACAGGAAGAGGACAGAGGGATGCTGGTGAGTCACTAGCCAGCCAGCCTAGCCAATCCGAGAGCTCTGGGATTAATGAGAGACTGTCTCAGAAAATAATGGAAGACAGCCAATGTTTCATCTGGAGGGGACAGAGGACCATACCATGAAACAGAATAATCTCCCTACTGAAGCAAAAATATTTCTCTGACTTAAGAGGCAAGACCAGGGCTGGAGAGATGGCTCAGAGGTTAAGAACACTGACTGCTCTTCTGAAGGTCCTGAGTTCAACTCCCAGCAACCACATGGTGGCTCACAACCATCCGTAATGAGATCTGATGCCCTTTTCTGGTGTGTCTGAAGACAGCTACAGTGTACTTACATATAATAAATATATAAATATTTAAAAAAAAAAAAGAGGCAAGACCAGATGTAATCAACCTATAGTGTTCGCAAAACATATGTGAACTTTATTTCTCTCTTTAATCAAAAGAATTTTCTTTCTTTTTTTAAAAAAGATTTATTTATTATTATACGTAAGTACACTGTAGCTGACACATCAAAAGAGGGCGTCAGATCTCATTATGGGTGGTTGTGAGCCACCATGTGGTTCCTCGGATTCGAACTCAGGGCCTTCGAAAGAGGAGTCAGTACTCTTACCAAAAGAATTTTCTTAATTTTCCTTACTCAAAGATAGTTCAATTCTGTTATTCATCTGAGATCACCGTATAGTTTATTTGTTCTTTGGGTTTTTTTTGTTCTTTGTTTTTGTTTGTTTGGTTGGTTTTTAGAGACAGGATTTCTCTATATAGCCCTGGCTATCCTGGAACTCACTCTGTAGACCACTCAGAAGTCCGCCTGTCTCTGCCTCCCAAGTGCTGGGATTAAAGGCATGCGCCACCACTGCCTGGCTTTTTTTTTTTTTTTTTTTGCAAGATCTGGCCATGTAGCCATAAGCTGATCTTGAACTTGCTATCTTTCTGCTTCAGCCTCCCAATAATTGAGATTACAGGTTTGCACCATCACACTGGCCTAACTGTGCTGTTCTTTTTGTTTGTTGTTGCTTTAGAGACCAGGTCTCAATATGGAGCCTGGTTTTCCTGAAACTCACTCTGTAGACAAGGCTGGTCTATAGCAGCCCTCCTGCTTCAGTCCCCCAGTGTTGGGATTACAACTGTGTTCCATCACACTCAGGCCACAGTTCATTTACTGACATGATATAGCTATGGCTGTACTGATACCTCACTTTGTAGACCAGACTAGTCTCTAACTTATAGAGATCTACCTGCCTCTACCTCCAAGTCCTGAGATTAAAGGTATATGGCTCCTTGGACTCTGGGCCAGCACACTGAGCAGACCTTGGGTTCGAACTCTGCAGCCAGTCCCACAACACCCAGAGGAAGCTCCACTCTCAGGAGTTCTAACATGCCCAGGATCACAGGATCACAGGATCCCAGGAACTTGGTCACACCAGGATCTCAGGGTCCCAGAGGCAGCTTGACTCCCAGGAACTCTGACACACCCAGGATCACAGGGTGATCACAGGGTGATCACAGGATCCCAGAATCAGAGGATCACAGAGACAGCAGAACTCTAAGGAGTTATGACACAACCAGGATCACAGGAAAGGCTCCAGTCGGATATAGCGAGGGCAAGTAGCACTAGAGATAAGTCAGATGGCAGGAGGCAAGCATAAGAACATAAGCAACAGAAACCAAGGTTACTTGGCATCATCAGAACCCAATTCTCCGACCATACCAAGTCCTGGACATACCATCACAACGGAAAAGCAAGATTCAGATCTAAAATCACTTCTCATGATGATGATACAGGACTTTAGGAAAGATATAAATAACTCCCTTAAAGAAATACAAGAGAAAAAAATAAAAAATAATAATAATAATAAAAAAGAAATACAAGAGAACACAAGTAAACAGGTAGAAGCCCTTCAAGACAAAACACAAAAGTCCCTTAAAGAATTGCAGGAAAATATAATCAAACAGGCAAAGGAAATGAACAAAACTGTCCAAGATCTAAAAATGGAAATAGGAACAATAAAGAAATCATGAAGGAAGACAGCCCTGGAATTAGAAAACCTAGGAAAGAGATCAGGAGTCATACATGCAAGCATCACCAACAGAATACAAAAGATAGAATAGAGAATCTTGGAGGCAGAAGATACCATAGAAAACACTGACATAACAGTCAAAAACATCCGGGAAATCCAGGACATAATCAGAAGACCAAACCTAAGGATAATAGGTATAGAAGAGAGAGAAGAATCCCAACTTATAAATATGTTCAACAAAATTATAGACGAAAACTTCCCTATCCTAAAGAAAGAGATGCCCATGAACATACAAGAAGCCTACAGAACTCCAAATAGATTAGACCAGAAAAGAAATTCCTCCCGTCCCATAATAATCAAAACACCAAATGCACTAAGCAAAGAAAGAATATTAAAAGCAGTAAGGGAAAAAAGTCAAGTAACATATAAAGGCAGACCTCTCAGAATTACACCAGACTCCTCACCAGAGATTCTGAAAGCTAGAAGATCCTGGGCAGATGTCATACAGATCCTAAGAGAACACAAATGCCAGCCCAGGCTACTATACCAGCAAAACTCTCAATTAACATAGATGGAGAAAACGAGATATTCCATGACAAAAACAAATTTACACAATATCTTTCCATAAATCCAGACCTACAAAGGATAATAGATGGAAACCACCAACACAAGGAGGGAAACTATACCCTAGAAAAAGCAAGAAAGCAATCTTTCAACAAATCCAAAAGAAGATAGCCACACAAACATAATTCCACCTCTAACAACAAAAATAACAGGAAGTAACAATCACTTTTCCTTAATAATTTTTAAAACCAATGGACTCAATTTCCCAATAAAAAGACATAGTCAGACTGGACACGTAAACAGGACCCAGTATTTTGTGGCATATAGGAAATGCACCTCAGTGACAAAGACAGACACTACCTCAGAGTAAAAGGCTGGAAAACAAGTTTCCAAGCAAAGAGTCCCAAGAAACAAGCTGGAGTAGCCATTCTAGTATCGAATAAAATCAACGTTCAACCAAAGTTATCAAAAAAGATAAGGAAGGACACTTCATACTGGTCAAAGGAAAAATCTACCAAGATGAACTCTCAATTCTGAACATCTATACTCCAAATGCAAGGGAATCTACATTCATAAAAGAGACTTTACTAAAGCTCAAAGCACACATCACACCCCATACAATAATAGTGGGAGACTTCAACACCCCACTCTCAACAATGGACAGATCATGAAAACAGAAATTAAACAAAGAACCAGTGAAACTAACAGAAGTTATAAACCAAATGGATCGGACAGATATTTATAGAACATTTCATCCTAAAATGAAAGAATATACCTTCTTCTTAGCACCTCATGGTACCTTCTCAAAATTGACCATACAATTGGCCACAAAACAGGCCTCAACAGATACAAGAATATTGAAATAATCCCACGTACCCTATCAGATCAACACAGACTAAGGCTTGTCTTAAATACCAACAAAAAAAAAAAAAGGAAAACACACATACACATGAAAGCTGAACATCGCTCTCCTCAATGATAACTTGGTCAAGGAAGAAATAAAGAAGAAAATTAAAGGCTTTTTAGAATTTAATGAAATTGAAGACACATCACAAAACTTATGGGACACAATGAAAGCAGTGGTAAGAGAAAAGAAAAGAAACTGAAGAGAGCTTACACTAGCAGCTTGACAGCACACATGAAAGCTCTAGAACAAAAAGAAACAAATACACACAAGAGGAGTAGATGGCAGGAAATAATGAAAGGCAGGGCTGGGATCAACCAAATAAAAACAAAAAGAAATATACAAAGAATCACAAAACCAGGAACTGGTTCCTTGAGAAAAATCAACAAGATAGATAAACCCTTAGCCAGACTAACCAGAGGGCCCAGAAACAGTAATCAAATTAATAAAATCAGAAATGAAAAGGGAGACATAACAACAAAATACATCTTAAAATAATTATTCTGTTTGTTGAATATTAACAGTTGAAAATTTTAAATT
>NW_022196901.1:18389556-18390098 GCF_008632895.1 Mastomys coucha | reverse complement strand
AAAAAAAAGCGTATGACACCACTGCCCAACCACTCACCTATTTATTTTATGTGTACAGGGCCTTTGCCTGCATGTCCATATGTGTGCAGTACCAATGGAGACCAGAAGACAGTATCATAGCGCCTGAACTGAAGTTACAAAGGAGTGATTCCAGGAACTGAATCCAGGTCCTCTGTCGAACAGCAAGTGCTTCTAACTGCTAACCCACCTCTTGGCTTCTTACACTGCAGCTCTTACTAGATGATATCCACATTAAAAAAGTTCAAATTCATGCTGGAGATGGCTCAGCAGTTAAAAGCACCAACTGCTCTTCCAGCAGTTCTGTGTTCAATTCCCAGCAACCACATGGTGGCTCACAACCACCTGTAAAAGAATCAGTTGCCCTCTTCTGGTATGTCTGAAGATAGCTACAGTGTACTCATATACATAAAATTAATAAATAGATAAATCTTAATTTAAAAAAATTCAAATTCTAGTGACAAAATCCAGTTCAATATTTGACAATTCTTTTTTTTTTTTTCTTTTTCTTTTTCTTTTTTTTT
>NW_022196901.1:18346832-18389126 GCF_008632895.1 Mastomys coucha | reverse complement strand
TGAACTCAGGACCTTCAGAAGAGCAGTCAGTGCTCTTAACCACTGAGCCATCTCTCCAGCCCGACAATTCTTAATATTAGTAGGAATACTAACGATCATACTCAGGGAAATCTAGCATTAGAAACAGTAGGTTTTATCATGTTCTCAAAATGCAAGGGCTTAAAATTTTAACTTACAGAGGCCAGCCTGGTTTATATAGCAAGCTCCAGGATGGCCAGGCCTATACAGAGAAACCCTGTCTTCAAAAAACAAGAAAATGAAACAATAACAAAATTTTTAACCTACTTATATTACTTTCTTTCAAATGCAAATTAAGCTCCCTGAAACGTTTATGTTCATCCACAATAGAGCAAAAAAAGCATTATAATAATGTTATTTTCCTAACAACAGGTAAAATTATAATCTCTAATTAATAACTCAATTATTTAATTGCATAGATACACACTCTGAGACTGAGTCTCAAAGGAAACTATAATCCTGAGAACAATGCCGTCCTACCTCAGCTCCTCGATCTGTGAAACCCACTTAAGGTATGTGAGATGCCGCCCGATCTCTTCTATCTGGTTGATCATGGCTCCAAGATTATCCATCCAGGGCTGAGCAGCCAGCAAATGGCTGCTAATGGAGCTGAAAAGCGGTGTTTCCTGTTCCAGAAACTGATGAAGGACTTGTTTGGATTCCTCTGCATTTTTTAAAGCACTTTGAATTCTTTTAGGGATTTCTGATGAAATTGTAAGTACCTATCAACATACAAAAATATTAGCAATGAGAGAAAATGTTAGTTAAGTCTTTTCCAAAAACATATTTCAGCAGAACTCAAAGTTTTCCATTAAAAATGTCAAGTTAGCTGGACATGGTGGTACATATCTTTAATCCCAGCACTCAGAAGGTAGATGCAGGAAAATCTTTGTAAATTCAAAATTACATCTGAGTTCCAGGCTAGTTACAGTTACATAATGAGACCCTGTCTTAAAAACAAAATAGAAGGTTGGAGAAATAGCTCAGTGGTTAAGAGCACTGACTGCTCTTCCAGAGGTCCTGAGTTCACTCCCCAGCTACCACACAGTGGCTCACAACCACTGTAATGAGAATCCAATGCCCTTTTCTGGTGTGTCTGAAGACAGCGACAGTGTACTCATATACATAAAATAATAAATAAATCTTTAAAAACAAAAAACAAAAAAACAAAATATAAAAACCTACTAAAGCCGGGCAGTTGTGGTGCACACCTTTAATCCCAGCACTTGGGAGGCTGAGGCAGGCAGATTTCTGAGTTCGAGGCCAACCTGGTCTACAGAGTGAGTTTCAGGACAGCCAGGGCTACACAGAGAAACCCTGTCTCGAGAAAAAACAAAAAACAAAAAAACAAGAAACAAAAAACAAAAAACAAAACCCACTGAAAAAAAAGGTTTGGCTAATCCCAGCAGTTGGGAGGCAGAAGCATAAGAACCAGGACTTCAAGGTCAGCCTTGGCTATTTATTGAGTTCTAGGCCAGGCTAGGCTACATAAGACAGTCTCAAAAAGAACAAAACAAGGGATGGAAGGTTGTTTTGTAGGTAAACTACTTGTGACACAAGCATGAGAACCTAGATTTGGATCCCCAGCATCCGCATAAAAAGCCAGGCACAGCAATGTGTCTGTAGCCCTTATGCTAGGAGAACAGAGGCAGGTGAATCCTGCTCAGTAGCTAGCCAGTCTAGCTAAAACCAGTGAGCTTCAGGTTCAGTGAGAGACTCTGCCTCAAAGAAATAGGTGGACAGTAATAGGTACCGACCTCATTGGCCTCTGACCTATTTGTCTAGATGCTCATGCACACATATACCATACACACACACACACACACACTTAAAAGGCTCAATTTCTTCATCCTGTAGCAATCAACCCAAACATATAATGCTATGGAAGATGTATAAGTAATATATATGTATATATTAGAGAGAGAGAGAGAGAGAGAGAGAGAGAGAGAGAGAGAGCATGAGCTCTCAACACATGCCTCCCTAGCAAGTATTTATAACACTTCGAAAGCAATAGCAATAGATCTCTTGCTTCACCTACTACCTACTAAGTTATTTTCCTTCAAATAACAAATGCAGCTGTGATTCACGCAGTACTGATGATAAGCTGGAGTGAGTCTCAACAGTAGACTGTCAGTCTAGTGTGCATTCAATTCTCAGCACCACAGGGAAAAGATCTTTTAAAGTAGACATGGTGGCACACACCTGTAATCTCAGCACTTGGGAGGTAGAGACAGAAGGATCAGGAGTTCCATGTCATCCTCAGCTACAGAGAACTTTGAGACTAGCCTGAGTTACATGAAGCCCTGCCTCATATACCTGAAATATATCTGGTCCTGTGTATTTTGCTGAAGCCTAGGATGAGACCTACTGGTTTGGTAAGAAGATATTCAGGTAATATCTTTAGACATGTCATTTATTAGAGGATATTTTTACAGGGGCTGGAGAGAGAGATTCTATTCCCAGAAACCAGACAGGACTGAAGCCTCTGGCCTACGGTGGCACCTGTACTCATGAATATATCCCACCCCCAGTCATGTAATTAAATAAATGTTTTCAAATGTTGTTATCATATATGGTAAACATAGGATAAAATAGGACATCAGAATAAATGACTAATATTTTATTTTTATTTTGAGATAGTCTCATATATCCTGAGCTGGCCTTGGACTTCTAAGCATTCTGCTTCCATTTTATGAGTGCTGGCATTACAGGCTAATGCCACCACACCCAGGACTACACAAAAATGTATAGAATTTCAGCTCAACCAACCCTGATTAGACACTCTGGACCTAGCACTATCCTAGGTATATAAGGGCAGCATCTGCCCTTAAGCTTGGAAGAGACACATATACGCATGCATTCTCACAAGTGACACACTAGCTTGGGCACAGCGGCACACGCCTTTACTCCCAGCACTCGGGAGGCAGAGGCAGGTGGAACTCTGTGAGTTCCAGATCAGCCTGGTGTACAGAATGACTTCCAAGCCAGTCAGGGCCAGAGTGATCCCTCATCACCAACAAAACCACCTGACATAGGAGCTGGGAGAAACAGTGTGCATGTGCTACAGTAGTGCTCCTGACACCTGAACATATACAAGAATCACCTGAAGAGCTTCTCCTAATGCACAGAATCTAATTCAAGGGAAGAAGAGAGAGCAGATGAGCCTGGGCAGGTAGGGAGAGACCAGAGCACAGTAGTCACAGAAGAACATTCTTTGTACAGGAGATAACAGGCACACTTACAGTTTAGCAGGGGGGAAGGAAGGCAAGGAGAGAGTACAGATGACTGGGGTTGAGTACCAACCCCACTAGGAAGGCAAGCATGACACTCCTAGGATGCGGGGCTGGTTGGAGTTTGTCAGACACAAGCCAGAGAGTCATCTGAGAAGAAGCTTCCATCAGGCAGGAAGACTTTAGGCAAGTCTGTGGGCGTTCTCTTCCCTAATGCAGAACTGTCCAAGCCACTATAGGCAGTGCCACCTCAGGCAGGTGGTCCTCAGTTATTCAAAAAACCAAGCCATGAAAGAAAAGCCAGAAGACATTTTCACATGGCCTCTGCATCAGTTCCTGTCTCCAGGTTCCTGCCTTGACTTTTTTCAATGATGGACCATGACATGCAAGTGTAAGCCACAACCACCTTTCCTCCCCAAGTTACTTTCGATCATGGTATTTAATCACCGCATTAGAAAGCAGGACCTGAGTGTTACACAGATGGTGATGCTACTAGCCACTGAGGGAAACCTGTTAAGAGACAAATGAGAATAATTTTGGACAATTTCAGATTTGTGGTGTTTTGAATAGGTACAGTCCCCATAGATTCATGTGTGTGAATGCTTGGCCTATGGGGAGTAGCCCTGTTAGGAGGTGTGGCCTTCCTGGAGTAGGCATGGCCTTGTTGGAGGGAGTGGGGATCTCCTATATTCAGTGTAGCCCAGTCTCTTCCTTACTGCCTGCAGATCAAGATGTAGAACCCTTTGGCTCCTTCTCCAGCACCAGGTCTGCCAGGACACTGCCATGTTTCCCACCATAATAATGGGCCAAACCTCTAAAACTGTAAGCCAGTCCCAATTAAATGTTTTCCTTTATGAGAGTTGCTTTGGTCATGGTGTCTATTCACAGCAATGGAAGAAACCCTAAGACAAGGTTCAATTATGGACTTTAGCAAGTCTCCGTGGTTTTAAGGGGTAAAAGAGCTAATGGCAAGCTAGAAAATGGAGAATGACAATAAAAGCGTTTTTTAAAGAGTTATTTATTTATTTTATGCATATGAGTACACTGTAGCTATACAGATGGTTGTGAGCATTCATGTGGTTATTGGGAATTGAATTTTTAGGACCTCTGCTCAGTAAAGGCTTTTTTGAATGAACAGATGCCTACTAAAAAATGAAGGGAAGGATCCTGGTTTGTTTTATGGGGAAGACCATATGTCCATGTACTGAGAAGACAGGACTGTCAGTGAAGCAAAGGATAAAGTAAACTAAGACCACTGATTGCCAAGGTGCTGGGAAGGAGCTTATGGTGTAGGGCTGCCTTGGTACTGGGGGTAGAAGCGTTTCCTCTGTCTGACAAACAGAGAGGAGGGACAGAGAGAGCAGGAGTTGGCAGGCAATGTGCAGAGTACAATGGCATATATATATGAAAACGTCATAATAAAACCTACTCATACACTAAAACCATCAAAGAGACATTTCTAAAGCCCAGGGGTAGCATGTGGTAATTTAGCAGGTAAAACATTTGCAAAATAAGCCTGGTCACCCGAGTCTGCTCTCTGGAGGCCACATGAAGGCTCCATGCTCTCTGCATCAGCTCCTCTTCCCAGGTCTGCTCTCTGGAGCCCACGTGAAAGCTCCATGCTCTCTGCATCACCTCCTCTTCCTAGGTCTGCTCTCTGGAGGCCACATGAAGGCTCCAGGCTCTCTGCATCAGCTCCTCTTCCCAGGTCTGCTCTCTGGAGGCCACGTGAAGGCTCCATGCTCTCTACATCAGCTCCTGTCCCCAAGTCTGCTCTCTGGAGCCCACGTGAAGGCTCCATGATCTCTGCGTCACCTCCTGTCTCCAGGTTCCTACCTTGAGTTCCTGCTTGGCAGTGTGCTTGCCTTGCATGCATGAAGCCCTGAGTTTGATCCCTGGGCACACAATTTGGTGGTACACATTGAAAATCCTAGCACCCCAGAGGTGGAAAAAAGAAGATCAGAAGTTCAAGGCCCTTCTCTGCTACATAATTAAAGTCTCATCTGGGACCCTGTTTAAAACAAACAAAAAACCACCCCTGAAAAGGTAAACAGATTATGAATAAGTTTGAAAATATGGGGCAGGGTTAAATCAATACATTCATGCGAGATGCTCTGCTTTTTGGTTAGAGAAGAGGTAACGGCATATCGGCCACACAGGAAGAGGGGAAACTTCAGGATGACTGAGGACAATGTAAGATTGCACAGCGAGGTTGAAGATAGCTATGGTGGCAGGCCACAGATTGGGTTAGCCTTGACTCACTCAGGAGTGTGATATCCTCCAACAGAGCCTTGCAGGAATGGAAAAGCTGAGCCGTCAGGCTACACAGAGAGACTACCAGTAGGTGTGATGGGAAAGCAGAGAGGTGTGGAGGCCTAACTCAACCTAACTCAGCACATGGGGATGGGAGAGCATAAAGACACACCACACCCACATAGCCAGAGTTGGCTCACCCTAATTCATTTCTTACTTATATGATAAAATACGCTCCCTTTGACAGAGTACAACTATAACGACCTTCTTATCTTTAGCTTAAATTATTTTCATTGGGTTTTTTAAAATAAAAGTTCTATGTTCATAGTAAAATGAATCCCTAAAAGCAGAAGAAAATAACCTTTCAGCCAACAGTCAGAAACAATCATTCTTACAGTTCTCTCAGTTTTTTATTATTTTTTATGACAGGGTTCCATGGAACCCAGGATGGTCTGAAATCATCCCATAGCTGAGGCTAGCCTTGAACTCTTGATGCAGTTGCCTCCTACCTCCACACACTGAGGTTATTATCAGTGTGTGCCACCACTCCGAGCAACCACTGTACATTACTCCTATTTCTTTTTATCTGGGTATTTATATGCACTTGGGATGGTCATGTGTAACCATTTCTGCACATTCTGAAATTTCCCATAAAGCTGTTCTAGAAGTTACTAAATGAAAATGATATACAATGTTAGCTATCATAAGAAATTATTGTATTGCCAGGCAGTGGTGGTGCACACCTTTAATCCCAGCACTTGGGAGGCAGAGACAGGCGGATTTCTGAGTTCGAGGCCAGTCTAGTCTACAGAGTGAATTCCAGGACAGCCAGGGCTACACAGAGAAACCCTGTCTTGAGAAAAAAAAAAAAGAAATTATTATATCAAAACAATATAAAATACTAGCTATCGTAGCAAGTCAGTAGGAACTCTTACTTATAAACTATGTAGAAGGGGTCTTTAAAGCCTGTCTCTCATGGTCTGCATCGTCAGTACATGAGATGCAATACACATAATGCTGCTTAGTTCCATTTCCATGAACACAATCGACAGAACTACACTGAGGCTAACACTTACCTGTTCTTCTAACTTCACTTTGCTTTCTGTCATTTGTTCTATGAGTTTACCAAGTTTCTTCAAAGACTTGAGGTCACTTCCCACTTCCTTCTCTATGAATGCAGACACATACGAAAGCAGCTCATCGTCATCACTGCCTTGGCTGAGCTGCTCGCTTCCAACAAGAGCTGCAGTGTTCCCGCCACCTACAGAAAGGAAGAGCACCTGCTCACCAGCACTGTCACCAGAAGTACAACAGCCACGAGGCTATAAGAAAGACGCAGGTCAGTACACTAGGGGTTAACTGAGGGCTGCAGACAGCTCCATGGTAGAGCACTTGCCTATTATGTACTGGTCCATGGGTTCAATTCTCAGCACCTCCTGATCATCTAAAGAGAGCTTATCCATACTATATCTCTTGTTCCAAACCCATGTATCTGAGTGTACATAGATAGGACATGAACGGTTAACACCAAAGCAATTAATCAACCAATTACCAGAGATGCTCATAGGCTGAGAAAGTTTAGAGCAAAGGAAAAATTCCCCAAATCTCAGAGTTTACGAGAGTCATATGTATGATAACACATAACTTTTAAAAGTTGATAAGGAACCAAACAATGATCCAGAATCAAAGGGTTGCTCTGGCTTTAATAAATGTGAAAAATAATATTGAAATATGTTATTGGAACATATTGGAAAAAACCAAAATGGTATCCCATGTATAGAAACCTGTACAGGTAAGACTTTTAAAAACATATTTATTTATTGTAAAAGAAGAATATCAATGGAAGACAACACTTACTAAACATTAGAATAAGGAATGCTGGAACTAGAGAGATGGGTCAGTGGTTAAAGCACTGACTGCTCTTCCAGGGGATCTGGGTTCAATTTCCAGGACCCACATGGCAGCTCACAACTGTCTCTAACTCCAGTTCCAAGGGATCCAACACCCTCTCTCAGACATACATGCAGGCAGAACACTAATGCACATAAAATAATAATAATAATAATAATAATAATAATAATAATAATAATAATAATAATAATAAAACAAGCAATGCAGAGAGAAGGCAGAGATGGTCCTGAGCTTTACTCTTATCTCAGATTAGGAATTCTCCTACTTACTCTGGGCTTAAAAGCTGATCTTTCTCTATGAACCAACCCTCATATTGAAGTCCCTGCCTTCTTTCAATATCATAGGATACTTTACTAGACATAGGTTGTTACTAATACTTTGTGGAGCAAGGGTCAAATACACAAAAAAAAATTTTAAGGCTGGGCGGTGGTGGCGCACGCCCTTAATCCCAGCACTTGGGAGGCAGAGGCAGGTGGATTCCTGAGTTCAAGGCCAGCCTGGTCTACAGAGTGAGTTCCAGGACAGCCAGGGCTACACAGAGAAACCCTGTCTCAAAAAAAACAAAAACAAAAAAATCTTCCTTTAGAGGCTGGAGACATGGCTCAGAGGTTAAGAGCACTGACTGCTCTTCCAGAGGTCCTGAGTTCAAATCCCAGTAACCACATGGTGGCTCACAACCACCCCTAATGAGATCTGATGCCCTCTTCTGGAGTGTCTGAAGACTACAGTGTACTTACACATAATAAATAAATAAATCTTAAAAAAAAAAAAAAAAAAAAAAAAAAAAAAAAAAAAAAAAAAAAAAAAAAAAAAAAAAAACAGGAGAAGATAACAAAACTTTACCATTAAAAAAAAAAAAGAAAATACTTTTTACTCAATAAAAATCCAGTTCAAAGGCAACTAAGCAGTCAAGTGTGGCAGCGTATACCTATAATCACAGTGCACTCATGCCCTGAAATCTTGTTATCTTCTTAAGAACTGTCCATAAATAGAGCAAATGAGTTGTGGTGTATATCGACAGACTCAAGCTCTGTATCTTAGACAGCTAAGTCTACCTTCGCTTGAAACAACAAACCCCTCACCCACTATGTGTAACTATTTAAAGATGCATACTACATTCTTAAGCACATGTGATCCTTCAAAATTATACAGAGATCTTTACTATCTATTTATGTTTGTTTATTTGCTTTTGAGAAAGATCTCATATATCCCAAGCTGGTCTCAGACTTGCCATGTAGTAGTCAAGGATGGCTTTAACTTCAATTTCAAATCTTCCTGCCTCCACCTCTTGGGTGCTGGGATTTCAGGCATGCACCACCGCACTTAATTTTACTTTTGGTTTCTTAAAACAGGTTGGAGAAATAATTGCTCTAGTTGCTTTTGAAGAGGACCATGGTTAGATTCCCAGCACTCACACAGCAGCCTAGACCATCTGCAATTCCAGTTCCAAGTAAGCTGACACTTGAAGCCCTCTTCTGGCCTCCCATTGCACCAGACATGCATATAGTCACAGACATATATGTAACCAAATCCATTAAAAAAATAACCTAAATTTTAAAAAGGCAAGTCTAGGCTTAATTATTCTGCATATAACTAAAAATATAGAGAGCTAAAAACAAAATACACTAATATTTGTGTACAATATTTTAGATACACTCTAATTTCTGTTACCCAAACTGATTTCCAAATCATGGTAATCCTCCTACCTCAGCCTCCTAAGGGCTGAGGTTTCAGGCATGAGTCACAACTGGGTTCGAAGATTTTTATGTCTTCCCCCTTTAGTTTTTTATAAAGGGCATCACCACTGTTGCACAGAAGTTAGCTGAGCCACTGTGGACAAGGACAAAGTCCTTAACAGAGTAGTTTTCACCTGATGTTCTAAAATGACAGTTCAGCTGATGTTAAGAGTGAAGGCCTCTGGGTAGTCGAAGGTAGAGAAGGAGTGTTTGCAGTTTTTGGTTTGTTTCCTTGTTTGGTTGTTTTTGTTTTGTTTTGTTCTGTTTTTTAACTTTTGGTTTAAAAATGGGCTGGCAAGTAGTTATTAAACTTTTGAGATTTTATGTGTATAGGTGTTTTGCCTGCATGTATGTCTGTGTGCCACATACATCAGTGTACACAGAGGCCAGAAGAGGGCACTGGATCTCCTAGAACTATAGTTACAAGCAGTTGTTAGCCACACTGTAGATGAAGTCAGCTCCTCCGAAGAATATCAAATTCTCTTAACAGCTAAGCCCATTCCTGTCTGCCTGTCTGTTTCTTTGTTTGGTGGTGTAGAGCTCAACTTCAAACCCAGGGCTTCCAAAGTTCTAGACAAGAACTCTAGCACTGTAACTTCCCAGGCCATTTCAGGCTTCAGTGGTTTTTTTAAATTATTATTTATTTGTTTAAGGATTTGTACATTTAATTTATGTGCATGTGTATTTGCTCCCGTGAGTTTACATGTACCATATGTAAGCAAGAGCCCTGGACCAGACATTTATACCTCTAAAACTAAAGTATTGAGCTGTCATGTGGGTTGTGGGAACTGAATCCAGGTCCTCTATAAAAGCAACAAGCACTCTTAAGCACCAAGCCATCTTTCAAGCTTGGGGGTGGAGGGGAGTATGGGGGGTGTGGTCGTGGTAGCTTATCAAAAGCCAACAGTAAGAGCAAACCTTCCTCCTGGGAGCCACATGGGAATGTGGACACCCTTCCTCTTACTGTCAAGGTCAGTGAATTTAACTGTTAACACAAGAGCTTTAAAAGAAAATACTTCAAAAGCTCCTAAAGAAGTTGGGCATGTGACATCTGTGAAGTAGAGGACTGCAGATCTGGAACCCAAGGTCATCCTTAATCACATAGTAAGTCTGGGGCGAACCTGGGTTACATTCAACCTTGTTTCAAAAAAACAAAAAACAAAACAAAACAGAATAACAAAAACAGCTCCTTAAGAGTACTGGATTCCTAACAGCCTGCCACGTTTATCTCATCAAAGTGAAATTACAAATATCCACGAGCCTGACATAGTTTCCTGCCCTAGATACCAGCTCTTTTCCTTGTCACCAACCCAGACCAAGCCCCAGGATCTAAGCTGTGGGCTACGTGCAGCAAATTTTAATTGCATATTCACTGAAGGCAAAAGCACAATTAAGCGATTATCAAACCTCTCCTTGAACTCAGTAACAAGACCAGCACTACTCCCTCCAAATACCTGATAAGGAGCTGACAGTTCATTAAAATGACAGGTCCGAGTGAAGTCAAACCAGTCACTCTACTAAGCAGGAGTGTCAAAGTGCTCTTTCTGTATTTTACAGTCTTAGAGAGACGAAAGTCCACGTGCAAAGTATTTATTACTGTTTGAGCATTGTACAGAAAAACTACTTCATTTAAAAGGTAGCAGGCTAAGAAACCTCTTCTGCAGACTCTGAGAGAGCGAGCTTCGAAGGACAGCTAGACAAAAAGAACTAAGGGTTTAGAGCCTGCTTACTTTTCTCCACTGTGTTCTTCGTTTCGTCACCACTCTCGGGGCAGCCCTGGCAGGAAAACAGGTGTGGCAAACACGTTAGACTGAAGTAAATGCAATTCACACAGAGCTCCAAAAGGTCCCACACTGACGGGCGGGGAGGTCCTGGGAGCCTGTCCCAGGAGTGTGCCTGACACTACTGCCACCTTCCTCCCCAGGGTCCGAGTAACCCTGCCCGGACACTGAGGCCACCTTCCCGCCAACTCTCAAAGCTGTCATCTTCTGGGACATCGGACACTGCACCGGGACTGCCTCCCCGGGGACGCCTGGACTGCCTCGGGCGTGGGAACCACTGCCAAACGCTTCCAAGTTAACAATGTCCCCGGGGCGGGGGTGGGGGGGTCAGTGCCACCTCACAGGGTCAACAGCGTCCCTTCCCCTTTTCCAGGGACGCCTCACCGGGGCTGCCGGCACTTCGCCGACCTCGTCAGCTGCAAGCATCCTGCCTCCGCACAAGTTCTGAATTCCATGCACCGCCAGCCTGGCCTGCAGAGTCCGGCTCGGGAACACACAGACGAGGGAGGCAGAGCAGCCCTCAGGGACGCCCGGTGGAGCGCCACCTCGACTTCCTATCACCGACTTTCTGGTTCCGTTCTCCTGGCCTAGAGAAGCATATCTGCAGCGCAGCGGTCCTGCTCCGTCGCCCCCCCTGCTGGTTGGATGTCAGGTCGGCCGCTCAGGGAACCCGGAGGCCCTACTGCTTCCCAGGCGGAGTTCTGTGGCAGAGCTCCCTCCACTTCTTTGGAAAAAGTAGAAATTGGCCCTGGCATAGTGACTCACACTTGGAACCCTACCATTTAGGAGGTGAAGGCAGAAGAACCAAGAGTTCAAAGTCAGCTCCAGCTACACACTGAATTCAAGCGGGGGGGGGGGGCGGCGGGGGGAGCGAAAAATACTCATCATACCCTTCTGATGGTGAGCCTCTTAATCTTCCTGCCTCGGGAGCGGGAGCGGAGGCAGGAAGATTGCCACTAGTCCCTGTCCAGCTTGCTCTATAAAGTGAGTTCGATATCAGCTAGAGCAACACCTGTCTCAGGATGGCTCCCCGCATAACCTGAGTTCCATACCTGGCCCACACGGTACTAGGTAGGAGTGTCAACGTGCTCTTTCTATATTTTACAATCTTAGAGAGACAAAAATCCACGTGCAAAGGTAACTAATATTTATTACTGTTTAATCATTGTACAAAAAAAACTACTTCATTTAAAAGCTAGCAGGCTAAAAAACCTCTTTTGCAGACTCTGAAAGAGCGAGCTTCGAAGGAGAGCTAGACAAAAAGAACTCTCTTTCATATTTTCAAGCGGGAAGGTCCAGATCTGTTTGTAGAAGAGTCGAAACATTCTGGCAGCCAGACAGAGGAAGAGCACTCAAAATCTAGCATCCAGTTTGCTCAGCCAAGCCCCATAACCTCTACTGTTTTCCAGGGAGGAGGAACTGGAATTACTTAGAAGCAAAGGATAGGTAGAGAACATGGAAATCTAACAGGCAAACCCTGGAAGGCAGTGCCTTTGAGACCAAAACAAATGGGGAAAAAACAGAAAGAACAAACAAACAAAAAAATCTTTAGAGGAAACAGAAACTACTCAGTGAGAAGAAAACTCACTGAGGTGCAGACAAAACACACACCCGTACACATAAAATGAAAATAGACATCAAGAGCCAGGCTTGGTGGTGCACGCCTTTTATCCCAGCACTCAGGAAGCAGAGGCAGGTGAATCTTTATGAGTTCAAGGCAAGCCTGATCTACATAGTGAGTTGAAGGATAGACAGAGCTATATAGTGAAACCCTATGTAAACAAGCAACAAACAAACAGCGTCTGGAGAGATAGCTTCAGCAATTAAGAGAACTAGCAGCTCTTCCAGAGAACCAAGGTTCATGGCAGAGTCTAGGCTACAGTTGTATTTGAGTCTGCTGACCTTAGGGCATTAACTTACTGATTTACCATAGCCCAAGAATGTGCGGATGTGCAAGAATCAGTGACATGGGCCAAGCACAGGGCCACAAGTCTATAATTGCAGTGCTTTCAATGTTGAGGAAGGAAGCCCTTGATTTGTCACCAGCCTGGGCTATATATTGAGTACCTATCTTAAAGGAAAAAAGAAAAAAAGAATGAATTAATTAATTAAAAACAAAGGAAAGAATCTAGGTAAGTAACTAGGAGAATAATCTTAGAGGAAGACAAGGTAGAAACCACAAGTCTAAACTAAATATATATGATTGCAGTGATTTGAATGAGAATGCCCTCATAGACTCCAAGTTGGTAGAACTGTTTGGGAAGGATTAGGAGGTGTAGTCTTGTTGGAGAAGGTATGGCCTTGTTAGACAAGGTTGTCATGGGCAGTTGGTTTTGAAGTTTCAAAAGCCCACACCATCCCCGACTTTCTCCACCTTGTACTTGTGGACAAAGATGTGAGCTCTCGGCTGCTGCTCCAGTGTCTTGCCTACTTACCTGCTGCTACGATTATTGTGGGCTCACCCTCTGAAACTGTAAGCCCCTGATGAACTCTTCTTTTATAATTTGCTTTGGAGGTGGTGTCTCATTATAGCAGTAGCAGGATCTTCCCACTAAATCCATATTTTAAAAGCAAGTGTGAGACTCAGGAAATGATTTAGTCAATACAGTGTTTGCTATGCAAGCCTGAGGACCTGTGTTCAGATCCTGCTACTCATGCAAAAAGCTGGTCATGGCAGATCCTTGTAATCCAGCATCACAGAGGCAAAGACAGGGTCCTGGGGCTTACCGGTCAACCAGTCCAGTTGAGCTCCAGGGTCAGTGAAAGCTGTTTACAAAAAGTCGGGTGGAGGGGCCATGGAGATGGATCAGAGGTAAGGGCACTTGCCGAGCGAGCCTGACAACCTGGCTTCTATCCCCAGAAACCATGTAAAGGGAGAAGGAGAGAGCCAGCTTCTAGTGACTGTCATCCAGCCTCTACATGCACGTACTCCCACGCATCATAAACATACGATGATAATAAATAAGGTAGAAAGTGAAAGAGGAAAACACCACTAGTGGCCTCTGGTCTCCACCAACTCAGAACTGAACGTGGGTTTTAGTTTTTGATATTTCGATGGTCTTAGGCAACCCCTTGAAAGGGTCGCTAGAACCCCAAAAGGGTTGCTACCCGTAGGTTGAGGAACTACTGATTCATACAGTTCAGAGTTCCAGCCAGGGCATGAATGATGTTATTCACAGAGTGTGGGTCCTGTAGAATTACAGTTAACCCAATCAGGATAATTCTGCATAGGCATGACCAGAGGCTTGTCCCCCAGGTAATTCTAGACTCTGCCAAACTGGCAACACTAATTATCACATATGCAAACATCGAATATGTAAAACACACAGATACAAAAACCACAAACACTCATGTCTAAGAGAAATACAAAGATCTGAAATAACATGGGGTTTTTTTGTTCTTGCTGTGTTTTGTTTTGTTTTGTTTTGTTTTTTTATAAAAACAGGGTCCTACCTAGCCCATGTTTACCTGGGATTCCTTACATATCCCAAAATGCCCTTAAGCTTCTGATCCTTCTGCCCCCATTACCTGAGTCCACAAAACATGACTTATTTTATTATATTTTATTTTACCCTGAGTTGAAATCTGGCAAAATATTAGACCTGAAATGCTATGGGGTGCTTTGATTTGGTCAGTTTGCTACTTGAAGAGCATGAGAAGAAAAATATGTTTTATTTTTCTTCACGCCAAAGCATTAACCAGCTATGATGGAATTTTCTTGAAGACAGTCTGTCAAAGGTAAGAAGCCCATTCTATTAATATCCACTATTAACCATAATAAAAGGCCATAGCTGTGAAAGAAGCTCCCATTCAAGCACAATTAACAAGTAATTAG
This sequence comes from Mastomys coucha, assembly GCF_008632895.1. Lineage (NCBI taxonomy): Eukaryota > Metazoa > Chordata > Mammalia > Rodentia > Muridae > Mastomys > Mastomys coucha. Next base: position 18,374,362 of record NW_022196901.1, on the reverse strand, counting down.
GCAGTCTCTGCCTTTGAAGTCCTAAAGGTGTTCAGGATTCTTTGCATAAGGCCGGACTTGTCCCAGGCGCCGATGGGCGGGGCGTCCTCCGGGGAGCGGTGGGCGGGTGCAGCGGGCCCCGCCCCGGGGCGTGGTCGGCGCGGCGCGGCGCTGCGCCGCACGTGTGCGAGCCCGGCGGCTGGTGGGGAGAACCTGTCCTTGTGGGTCTCCGCGCCGTGCAGTGTGTGCGGGTCGGCGCTGCTGGCCGCCGCCTCCGAGTCACCGCCGCCGCCCTCCCGGGTCCCGAGCCGAGCGCCCTCTTCGCCGCTCGGCCCGCGCCCTCAGGCTTCCGGTAAGTGCGCGGCTTTGCGGCGTGGCCCCAGGCCTCCGGAGAGGCGCGTGGCCGGGGAGGGAGGGCGGCCGTGGACGCAGCGCGCGCCGCTCCCGGTTTCTCCGCCGCAGGCTCCACCTTCCCCGCTTTCCCAGCTCTGCTCCACGCTCGCGGATCCCGGCTCTTCGCCCTCATCCCCGCCGGTCGTTAGGCGGCGCCGCGTCCCGATCCTCTCTCTGGCCGCGCCGCTGTGGGCTAGAACCTTCTTTTCCCTCTTCTTCCTTGCTTTGCGCTGCCTCAGGCGCTCCCCAAACTAATCTCCCTGTTTGAAAAGCAAACCAGTCTTTCCAGGGTCTTGCTCAGCGCTCCCAGATTGCCGGACCAGCCTGCACTGGTCCCGCCCGGCCTGGTGCTGGGTACTGGCCGCAGATGTTTTACTTGCTAGGCAGGCTCTAGGGGCCGCTGCTCTTCTCAACCCCGAAGAAGCGATCAGGCTGACATCTGGGATCTTTCTCCAGCCTCTGCTGGGTGACAGTGCAGGCTACTGACCCTTTGGTCCATACCACCAGCCCTTCACTGAGGGGACTTTAAAATGACCAGCGCGTGGGCATTGCTGTTAAGGTGTCTGTCAGTGACAGTACCTGTCAAGGAAGAAGGGTTGGGATTGAGTTTAGTTCTAGGCCACTTCTTTAAAAAAAAAAAAAAAAAAAAAAACTCTAAAATATAGGTGTTACCTTGGTTTGTTCCTACTCTTTGTTGTTGTTGTTTTGTTTGTTTGTTTGTTTTTTCGAGACAGGCTTTCTCTGTCTAGCCCTGGCTGTCCTGGAAGTCACTTTGTAGACCAGGCTGTCCTCGAACTCAGAAATCCACCTGCCTCCGCCTCCCAAGTGCTGGAATTAAAGGCGTGCACCACCACTGCCCCGCCGGTTTGTTCCTATTCTTTTTTTTTTTTTTTTTTTTTTTGGAGTTCCTATTTTTAACAACAAAAATCTGTGGCCATTTGTAAAACACTATGCCCCAGTGTCAGGGCAATGGATTTATTGTCTAAGGAGCTGTCCAAAATCAGGGGAAATTATGTCCAGTCATTAGCAAATAACCCACAGTAAGAATTTGTAAATTTAACAAGTTCATTTGAACTAACAAGTTCATTTGAACGCATACCCCTTTTGTTTTGAGACAGGACTTACTGTGTAGACCAGGCTGGCTTGAACTAGAGACACACCTCTTGCCTCAGCCCTCTGAGTGCTGCTGGCCTTGCAGGAGAGGAACAGCTACGGAGTTCCCCTCTGAACATCTCTCTCTTTGTGAGGGAAGGGTTGAGGCCGAGTCTCTCTGTTATATGGCCTGTCAGTCCTGGAATTCTCTACATAGACCAGACTGGCCTGGAACCCCTAGGCTCTGTTGGAGGCTGGTGCAATACAGGGCACCTATGAGCCTGAGATTTGCCAGCATGTCTGTCACCTTGACTCCTTGTTGGGATCTCATCTCTGCAGGCTCTATTCTGCTGCATGGAACCCTCACACAGTCTTTAAAACACCTTTACCGAGGCTTTACCCCAGCCCACCCCTCTGCTTTCCTTCTAATGGCTTGCATGTCCTGATGCTGGGCTTGATGGTTGGTTGGTTGGTTGGAATTACTAAAGACTGAACCTAGGGCATGCTAGATACATGTTCTGCTTAGGAGGACATCCCCTACAAAATGATTTTGTTTTGTAATATATCCTTAAGTAGGTTATAATCTGTTTGATTGCAAGAAGTCTTCCATTTTTCTCCAGTGCCCACCCAGGATAGACTCAATACATGTTAGAATAGATGACTCTGATAGACTTACTAACTTTTTCAGATTAGGATGTGAAGTGAGTTCTGCATTAAATAAAGTAATGCCTGCTGTTTCAGGCCTAAGCAGGAGGATCACAGGTTCAAAACCCGTCTGGGCTACATGAACAAGGGTATTCTAAGCGTCTTAGCAAGACCCTGTCTGAAAGTGAGAACAGGACAGCGTAGTTCATTGTTAGCGTGCTTGTTTATCATGCTCAGCACTTCATGAGACCCTGTCTCAAAAAACAAACGTGTCTAAAGGAGCAAACCATGGCTAGCAGCAGTAGCTCAAGAATCAAGAACTGAATAAGAAGTGTCTCAGGGACGTGGCATGGTGGGACACACCTTAAATCCCAGCACTTAGGAAGCAGAGGCGGGGGCGGGGGGGGGGGACAGCCAGGGCTGTGTGGGGAGACCCTATCTCAAAAAAAAAAAAGGGTCCTTGTATGTCATGTCCCCAACCAAAGAGGACAGCAGCAGGTATTAGACTATATCCAAGGCATCATGTTTTAGTTTTCCAACAACTTAAGACAGGATATGTGACTCATTTACTAAATGGCAAGACCTGGGCTCTGACTCCCAAGATCTGGTGTTTGCTTTGCATCTGGGACCGAGGTGGGCAGTCTGACTATAAAGTCCCTGAGGCAGGCTGCACGCATGGCTTTTGTTGGTTGTGCTTGCCCATCTGCTGATAGTTACGGCCCCTAGATGTGTGTCAGGATCTCCTGGGAGCCCAGTATTGTAATTACCCCTCCTCAGTGATTGCTCAGGTGGTCATGTGTCTGCCAAGTCTTAGAATTTGCTTAATTTTTATTATCTAACCATGACTGATTCTGGTTTTTCGTTAACCTTAGAAGACTAGAATATTTTTAGAGCTCATTTATGGTTTTAATGAATCAGTTCACTTTTTGTCTCTCTTTGTAATAAAAATGGGAAAACACTTCCATTCTTACTTTAGTTTCAAGTAAGATCAAGTAAATAGATGAACACAGTCCAGAATATCTTTATTTTGATTGCCCTGTGTGTGCTCCTCTCCTAAGCTCCTCTTTACTGGTGATGGATGTGTGACATCTGAGATTTTGCTCTGTATATTGCAGATAGTACAGTTAAATAGTAATCTTGTTTTGACTGTGTCTTTAAATTTATTTTTTTGTTTGTTTGTTTTTCGAGACAGGGTTTCTCTGTGTAGCCCTGGCTGTCCTGGAACTCACTCTGTAGACCAGGCTGGCCTCAAACTCAGAAATCTGCCTGCCTCTGCCTCCCAAGTGCTGGGATTAAAGGCGTGCGCCACAACTGCCTGGCTAAATTTATTTTTTAAACATTTTTAGATTTGTTTTTATTTATTTTTGTGTATTTCTTTGGTTTTGTTTATTATTTACTTATGAGTGCTTTGCTGCATGTTTACCTGCATGCCCAAAAAGGCCATCAGATCCCTTTATAGGTGGACCACCATGTGGGTGCTGGGAATTGAACTCTGAACCTCTGGAAGAGCATCTTGTTCTCTTAACCACTGGGCCATCTCCCCAGCCTGGCTGTATCTTTTAAAATGTGGTGAAATACACATAATAGCTGGTATAGTGGAACACTTCTACAATCGCAGCACTCAGGAGACCGAGGTTGGGAAGTTAAGAGTTAAAGCCCAACCTTGTATATTTACAATTTATGCTTGTCTTGTGTTACTTTTATCTTGTGTCGGTGTAATGTGTGTGTATATATATGTGTGTGTTCGTGGGTGTACATGTGAAGGTCAGACAACCACTATGGGAGTCAGTTCTCTCCTTCCACCGCATGGGTCCTGAAGACTTAGCTCACGTCTGGCATTCACACTCCCTTACACTAAGCTCTCTTACTTTTTGAGAAGTCTCTCACTGAATGTGGAGTTCAACAATTTGGCTAGCAATGAGCCCCAGAGAATCCTTCTGTCTCCACCTTGCCAGCCTCCAGACTGTTTTATTTTTTATTTTTTTAGAAGAAGAAGGAGGGGGAAAAAACATGAATGCTAGAGATCAAATTCAGATCCTCGTCCGTCCCAGCAAGCACTTTACTAAGTACCTTATCTTGCTATTTTGAGTCAGGATCTCTTGTGTCCCTCGCTGGCCTTGAACTCCTGGTCCTTCTATTTCTACCTTCCCATGCTGAGATTGCAAGTATATATAACTGGCTGACCTTATAGGTACTATACAACAGCTCCCCACAACTCTTGGTGTGGTGTAAATGTGCTTCTGTTTATATGCTACGGTATTTTACCAGTTTTGAAAAGATAATGCATATGCCTAGAGCAAGATTATAATCTTGCCTAGAGCAAGATTATAATAAAATAATGGCAGAAACACAACTATTATTACCTAACCACCTAGATCCTCCCTAAACACCTAGGTCCTCCCTCACCATCTGGGTCCTCCCTAAACACCTGGGTCCTCCCTAAACACCTAGGTCCTCCCTCATCATCTGGGTCCTCCCTAAACACCTAGGTCCTCCCTCACCATCTGGGTTCTCCCTAAACACCTAGGTCCTCCCTCACCATCTGGGTCCTCCCTAAACACCTAGGTCTTCCCTCACCATCTGTGTCCTCCCTAACCATTTGAGTCTTCCCTAACCACCTAGGTCCTCCCCTAGAAGGAATTGTCTTTTGCAGTTTCTAGTCAGTTGTATCTATGAATTATTCAGCTTATTTATTTTTGTTTTATGTATATGCTTGTGTTCCTGCTTGTCTGTATACATACTGTGTGCACAGGTATCTGCACACACCAAGACAGAGCACTGGATCCCCTAGAACAGGAGTTACCGTCTTTGATTGTGAGAGTTCTGGGACCAGAACATGGGTCCTCTGAAAGAGCAGCAAGTACTCTTGACCTCTGAGCCATCCATCCCTTCAGCTCCTGAATTCTGTTTTTTGTTGTTGTTGTGTTACTGTTTTTAGTTTTTAAATTTTATGTGTATGAGAGTTTGACCAGCATGTGTGCATGTATACCACACACGTTTGGTTTCTGCAGCGGTCAGAAGACATCAGATCCCCCGAAACAAGCTAGGCATGGTTGTGAGCTAGTGTGTCGGTGGGTGTTAGGAACCAAACCCAGGTCCTCGGCCAGAGCAATAAATGCTCTCAACTGCTGAGCCATCTTGCTAGCCCCTCTCTAAATTATGTTCTTAAGATAAATTCCTTTTAAAAAAAAAACCATAATTCTGGCTTAAAATAACGTGGGGGGGGGTGTGCGCTTGCTTTGTTTGTTTTTTGAGGAAGGGTCCTTCTTTATAGCCCTGACTGGCTTGAAATTCATAGAAACCCACCACATCTACCTCCCTAATGCTAAGATTATAGGCATGTGCCACCAGACCTGGCTATTCTTAGGACTCCTGATACAAACTGTTGTGTTAGTTTTCTTCTTTTATACATTGAAGTGCATGGCAATGTCAGAATTACTTATTTTCTCATTAACAGTTACTTTTGTATTTTATTTAGATGTATGTGTGTTGGTGTATGCCACATGTTTGCGATTGCTTTAGAAAGCCAGTAGAGAGGGACTATTCCCCTGGAGCTGGACTTGCAGGTGATTGGGAGCCACCTGATACATGTTCTCAGAACCAAGCTTGGGTTCTCTGGATGATCAACAAGTGTTCTTAACCAGTGAACTATCTGTACACGCCCCTGAGAATTATTGTAATAATAAATGACTTTTTGAAGGACTCTGCACAAAGTTCAGCGTGCTTCTGTTTGCCTAAACCATCCTCCTTAGGGGAGATTGCTAATTTTCTGCTCTTTTTCCTCTGTGAAAGGTTCTCTTAAATGTTTTCTTGGAGCCTTAGAGATGGAAATGAGCAGCGTGTCTCTGAAGCGTGGGTGCCTTGTTGTGGAAGATAATGACAGTGTGGTTCCACACGAGGAGACCAAGAAACAGAAGGTATCCGAGGGCTGTCTGACCAACAGTCAGGATGGGGTAGAGAAAGACGGTCTACACTGCAGTGAGAGCAAGCCTGGGCCTGCAGAAGCTGAAAGCACCATGAAAGATGGCGAGAATTCCAGCGCTCAGGTGCAGGAGGAGGAGGAGGAGGACGAGGAGGAAGACGGCCTTTCAGAGACAGGGGAAGAGGAAGAACCAGAGAGCTTTGCAGACATGATGAAGCATGGGCTCACAGAACTTGATGTGGGCATCTCCAAGTTCGTGAGTTCTCATCAAGGCTTCTCGGGGATCTTAAAAGAAAGGTGAGTTTAGCAAGCATGTTGTTCTCAGTTGTGTTAATACTGCCCTTCAGAAAGAAATCAGCAATGCAGTCTTGTACTTAGCTTTCTCTCCTTAGTTCTTCCTAGTTAGACCCCGGGATTTAGGCATACTAGCCAAGCTCAGCTACTGCACTACAGTTCCGGTCCTTCCATTTTCCTTCTCTCTTTGCTCTCCCCTCCATTTCTTTCATCTTCCCCATCCTTTTTTGTTTTTTTGAGGCAGTGTCTCACTAAGTAGGCCAGGTAGACCTATAAGTTGTCTTGAACTCTCAATCTTCAGCCCCTTGAATGTTAGAAATTTGGGGGTGTACCTTTACATTCAGCTTTCTGGTTTTGTTTTGCTTTTTTCCTTTTTTAAAATGATGTTTAATGTGTGAGCACTCTGGTGCATATCTACCAGCATGCCAGAAGAGGGCATCGGATCCCATTACAGGTGGGAGCCACCATGTGGGTACTGGAAATTGAGCTCAGGACCTCTGGAAGAGCAGCCAGTGCTCTAAACCACTGAGCCATCTCTCCAGCCCCTTGATTTACTTTCCTAAACCCAAGGATTGTTTACACCCATGATGAGAAAAGGCCAGCATGCCAGGGAGCTGCCTAAGTAAATGGTCTTGGGTTTTGAGTGTGCTGGGTGTCTGTTCCTGGGCTTTCAACCTAAGCTATATGCTTAGCACACCAGGAAGACACTCTTACTGCACTGTACCCATGATATTGCTTGCTTACTTTCTGTTTCTTCTGTTTCTTTTGCTTTTAATCTCATTCTTTCTTGACAGGGTCTTGCTGCATAAAGCAGTTCAGCCTTTAATTCACAGTCTGGTTCAAGATGAATTCTTAGTCCTTACCAAGAACTGTCTGAATAAACATTTCCCAGTGACACAGGTTGTTAATGCGTATGTAGAGGGTAGTGGGATTTGTCTTGTTAAATTCTTTTAGACATTTCAAGGGATTTTTTTCTTTTTTAATTCACCATATAATCTTAACTTTTTTGTCTGAATAGTCCTATTTTCAGTAGGAAGGGATTATTTGGAGGCAGAAATTGGGTATGACTCCACTCAGCTACTTAGTAGGTATCCAAGCCTCCGTAGCTTCAGTGTTCTACAATCACAGTAAGTGTTGCTGCGGTGTCAGGTGTGCTGGGGGAACAAGTTTTCATGGGAGCTTAGGGCAGGTTACTGCATTCTCATTTAACTATTTTTAATTACTTAGTTTTAATTAACTAATGCCTATATTTATGACTTTACTATAGATTGCCTAATCCTAAGTGTGTATTTATGCATGGGTGTGTGTGTGTGTGTGTGTGTGTGTCTGTCTGTCTGTCTGTCTGTCTGTCTGTCTGTCTGTGTCCGTCCGAGCACGTGTAAGGCTAGAGGCCAGCCTCAGGTGGCCTTCTCAATCATTTTCCACATGGTTATTTTTTAAAGATCGATTTTATGTGTATGATGTGAGTCCCTGCCTGTATTTATCTGCACCATATGTGCACAGTGCCTAAGGAGGCTAGAAAAGGGCATTAGGTCCACTGGATCTGCAATGACAGGGCTGCTGTGAGATTACTGGGGAACAAGCCCATGCTCTCTATGAGAGCAGCTAGTGCTCTTAACCATTGAGCTATCTCTTCACTCCTTCTGTATTGTTTTTGAGACAGTCTCAAAACCTGGGGCTCACTAGTACCTATAGAGTAGAAAGCCAGCAGGCCCCAGGGATCCTCTCGTCTCTGCCTCCCCAGCGGATACCAGGCCTGTGTTATAACATCTGGCCATTTCACCCCAAACACAAGTCCTCATCCATGCTTGCTACTCAAACACGGACTCCTAAATATTGATGAACTTTCCTTTTGCATTTGTTTATAATCTCTATGGTAACATTTTAGAACTTCTAGTATAAAACTGCATATGTTTCAGTGTTCATTAAAAATTAGAGAAGATTGTTTGGTATTACTTGACAATAAAGATTTTCTTTAAATCTCTTGTTTTGAACAACAGTAAACTTTGTCCTAAAATTAGGTAGAAAGTAAAACAACATCCACATCTTGAAATCTTTGGTTTTCTTTTCATTAGATACTCTGACTTTGTTGTTCATGAAATCGGGAAAGATGGACAGATCAGCCATTTGGATGACTTATCTGTTCCAGTGGACGCTGAGGTAAAAATGTCTCTAGAAAAAGCCATCTTGTGTATGTAGTCAGTCTTCCTCATGATCCTGGCAATGAAGTGTTATGTGTGTCTGTGACTGTCTTGCTTTCTTGTTAAAGGACCCTCCAGAAGATGCTCTCTCTGTCCTGACGGCTGAGGACAGGCAGCAGCTGCAGGAGCTCCAGCTTTTCAAAAACAAAGAAACCAGTGTTGCCATCCAGGTAAGCAGCGCTGGAAGCGAGGTCTTGGGGCGGGACTGCTTCTCATTGGGTAGAGGTTAACACGTGACCATTGAAGAATTTTCTGTGCTTAACAAAAGGGTGACTTAATGATCTCAAAGAGCAAAGTCTACCATCAATCAAGTATATTTGTTTAAATCAGGGTAAATAATCAACTTCAAGATAGATATATCAAAGGAAAAAGTTGGTTTGATTTTATTCTTACTGAAGCAGGATTTCAGTGTAGGCTGGATTTGAACCTTTATTTCTCCTAGCTCCACCATGCAAATGCTGAGATTACAGTATTTGCCCAGCTTCTATTGTTGGGGTCAGTGTACCTCTCTCTAGCCCAGACTAGCCTTAATTCAGCCTCAACCCCCACCACACCTGGTTAGCAGAGCAATGTTCTTCTGCAAGATGAAAGTCTGTGAGTGCAGTGTGACCAAGATCTGCTGTTTTGTTTTGTTTTTTAAAGATTTATTTATTATTATTATAAATGAGTACACTATAGCTGTCTTCAGATACACCAGAAGAGGGCATCAGATTTCATTATAGGTGGTTGTGAGCCACCATGTGGTTGCTGGAATTTGAAGTCATGACCTTTGGAAGAGCAGTCAGTGCTCTTACCCGCTGAGCCATCTCTCCAGACCCCCAAGATCTGCTGTTTAGAACCATGGACTCGTCCTCCATGATGGTCAGGGGACAGGGGGCTCTGGGGACTAAGGGGAAGAGATGTGTGGGTTGGGGGGTTGGGGAAGCCCTTTTGCTCACCCTGAATTTACTGCTGTATGAGAAAGGGAGAGCTCAGATAACAGGTAGAAGCCAGTGTCGCCATTCAAGCTTTCTCCTGTGGAATTTTATTTCCCTGGGTTAGTCCATCTAGTGACCTTGTGGTGTTAACAGAACATGGTGCTGGGAAACAAAGGCTTCCTTCACGTCAGCCATGTGCTCTGCTCTGAGTGCCCCCGCTTCCCTCTTGGTTTGTTTTGAGAAAGGTCTCGTGTGGACCAGACTGGCTTGGAGCTGAAACTCACTAGATAACAAAGATGGCTTTGAACTTCAGGTCCTCCTGTCTCTCTCTGCCTCCTAAACGCTGAAATTATAGATGTGAGCCAACATACCAGTGTTATAAGCTACAAACTCTGGGATCAAACTCTGGACTAGCATTTTGCCACTGAGCTACACCCCCAGGTCCTAAATCACAACTGTAATAAACTACTCAGTTTTAGATGGTCTCAAGTGTCTGCTTATCACCTAGCCTCTTAGTTTGGGTTTCCGTTGCTGTGAAGTTGACCACAGCAACTCTCATAAAGGCAAATGTTTAATTGGGATTGGCTTGCGGTTGAAGGGTTTAGCCCACTGTCATCGTGATGGAAAGCATGCTTGCCGACATGGTACTGGAGAGGAACGGAGAGTCCTGCATCCTGGTCAGCAGACAAGAGAGTGCTGTTGGGCCTGGCTTGAGCATGGAAACCTCAGAGCCCACCCCCAGTGACACACTTCCTCCTAAGAGGGCCACTCGGTGTCCTCCAGCTTCTCACAGCTCATTATCTTCCTGCAACACCCCTGCTTTCTTTTCCCACCACCACTTTCCAGAAATAGGAAATTCTGAACATGTAAGGTTCTGAAATTCCTAAATTTACCTATAGACATAATCCCTGACAGTACCAAGTACAAAGGTCCTAGCATAGGTTGTGCACTTTTCTCTCCCCCTCCTCCTCTCCCTCCCCCTCCCCACTCCCTGCCACTCACTCTGTGTGCTGTTTGCTTTGGTTTGACTGTGTGTTTTGAGACAGGCTCTCATATAGCCTAAGATCCCTGGGTTACCAATCGTAGCCTCCCACTTGTGAAGTCACGTCCAGCTGTCCACGGATGTGCCTGATGCTAACAGAAGTTTTAACTTTATTCTTTTTTACGTTTATGTTTATGAGCATTTTACTTGCATCATATATACCCGGTTACCACATAATGTGCCTGGTGTACAAGGAGGCCAGAAGGAGGCGCCAGATCTCCTGGGAGTTGTGAGCTGCAGTGTGGGTGCTGAGAATGCACCCAGGTCTTCTGGAGGGCGCCATTGCTCTTTTCTGCTGAACTATCTCTACAACCCCCAGTTTAACTTTGGTATTCTGTTTTGTTTTCTTTTGTTCTCTATGTGTCCTCGCCTGTCCTGAAACTCACTAGACCAGGCTGGCCTCAAACTCCGCCTGGTATCCGCCTGCCTCTGCCTCCCGACTTCTGGGATTAAAGGCGTGTATCACCACTGCCAGGGTAGTTTTAACTTTTAAACAGCATAAATTATGAACAAATTACTTCATCTGTTAAATGAAAAGAAAATAATTTTTTTGTTGTTTTAGTATAGTGGTGTTGGTTTGGTTTTAAATATTTATATATTTTATTTATAGTTATATATAATCTTATATATTATACTTTTATATAAACAATATATATTTATACTTACATATTTATATATTTTATGTGTGTGAGTGCTTTGCCTGCATGTACATATATGTACCACATGTATGCCTGGTGCCCAGGAAGGTTAAAAGAGTATCAGATTCCTCTGAAATTGGAGTTATACATGGTTATAAGGTGCCAGTGAACATTGGGAACAACCCAGGTCCTCTTCAAAAGCAGCAAGTGCTCTTGACTGCTGAGCCACCTCTGCAACCCTAGTTTTGGTAACTGTCTCTCAGTCCTAGAGCATACGATGCATGTAGCCCAACTGCCCTTGAACCCATAGTTGCCTAGGTGTTGGATTACAGGCAGTGTGAGCCATCATGCCGTCCTAGAACTTGCTAAATTTTCAGACTAAATATATGTTTATATTTATAAACTGTTATTTTAATTAGCACTCTCAACAGTTACAGACTTGCTCTGTGCTGCTCAGGACTGTACTTCAGTTTCTCTGCTGCATCTTTGTGTTTTGCTAAGGCTGTAGCCTCTGGGTTGATGTTTTCAGCTTTCAGGTTGCAACAACTCAATCAGGCTGTGAAATCAAATTGGAGGTCTCTCAATCAGCACTTGTAATTTTTCTGGAAGTCAGAGGCAAAGGACCTTGAAGGTCAAGTGGCCCAGTTAACATATTCTTTTTTTAAAGATTTTATTTATTATTGTGTGTAAGTACATAAGATCTCTTTACAGATGGTTGTGAGCCACCATGTGGTTGCTGAGACTTGAACTCAGGACCTTCTGAAGAGTAGTCAGTGCTCTTAACCACTAAGCCATCTCTCCAGCCCCCAAACGTATTCTTTTATAGTTTTTAAAAACTCTCATAGTATGTGCGCATGTGCACACGTAGCCGTCAGAGGAAAGTGTGTGTGGCTGGCACCTCTTGCCATCATGCCAGCCCCACCATTAGTATTTTTAAGAGAATAAATTAATTCTAAAATATCTGTGCACTGAATACAGATAGCATCTATGCATTTTGGGAAATCTTTTGTCTTTAAAATATGGCACATCCAGCCTTTTGTGATATTGGGTAAAAGTAAAATCTGTTTCTAAATGAGAAAGGTGACAAAAAAGTTGTTTAAATGATAAGTCTACATTTTCTCTCTTTTTTTAAAAAGATTTATTTATTTATTTATCTTATGTAGATGAGCATATTCTTGCTGACACACCAGAAGAGGGCATGGTATCCCATTACAGATGGTTATGAGCCACCATGTGGTTGCTGGGAATTGAACTCATGACCTCCGGAAGAGTAGCCAGTGCTCTTAACCCCTGAGCCATCTCTCCAGCCCAATTCTACATTTTCTTTATGTTGATTTTCTTTATTGTGTTAGAATTTTCCCCATAAAATTAATTTAGTATGTGAAAAAAGTTCAATAGGAGACAGTTGTGGCAGAGGGATTAACTTCCTCAGCCACTGAGGCTTGTGTGTCAGCTCCCCTTGCATGCTGTGTGAAGACTGAGGAGTCTCACTGCCTGCTTCACATCTAGCTCTCAGGCCCTCCCACTGTGTAACTCCAGACATCCCCCAGGACTTCCCTGAGTCTCCTTCTCAATAGTGGATTAACAGGGCGATTAGGGGGATTAAAGGAAGAGGTGAGTGTGAGGGGCTTGTGTAGTGATATGCTCTAACAACAGGATCCGAAATACCAGGCAGTTCGAAAATGTTTGCTGAAATAGTAGGCAAGCATTCTTGTTGACTTTGTGTCTTCCCTGACTAGCTGTTATTTTCTTGCTTAATCCTGTTAGAGTAATGCCATCTCCCGTTTTCAATAGGTCATTGAGGACACCAAAGAGAAAAGAACCATCATCCATCAAGCCATTAAATCCCTCTTCCCAGGACTAGAGACAAAAACTGAGGATAGAGAGGGGCGGAAATACATTGTAGCCTACCACGCAGCTGGCAAAAAGGCTCTGGCAAGTAAGTGTGACCTTGCTGTCTCCTACCCTGCTCCTTTGCCTCTTCATGACCATGGGCTGACTTGCCATCTATGGAGAGGGATCTCTGAATCATGTCACTCCTTTGGGGGGTTGGGGGGTGTCAGTAGTTATTTCAGATGTAGAGTAGGTCTGCAGTCTGTCAAGTCTGTCTAGCGGGGCATTCAGCCTCATATGTGAGTGAAGACATAGAAAGTACAGTGGTGCCGGGCAGTGGTGGCACACGCCTTTAATCCCAGCACTTGGAAGGCAGAGGCAGGCGGATTTCTGAGTTTGAGGCCAGCCTGGTCTACAGGGTGAGTTCCGGGACAACCAAGGCTACAAAGAGAAACCCTGTCTCGGGGAAAAAAAAAGAAAGAAAGAAAAGAAAGTACAGTGGTGCCTGAGAGACTCCTGTTCCCTGCAGAGCAGACTGAGGACCAGCTCAAGAAGAGGGGGATTATTGCTCATTGTGTGCTCTTAAAGGAGAAGGAACATTTCATAGGAGTTCACCTCCCCTCCTAGGGCCATGTTCCCTGCTCTGCTTGCCAAACATGAAAATCTTCACTCACATACAGAGAACACTGGTATTTTAAGGAGTTAGCCGCTCACCTGAGTCCATCTCATTATTTATTGTTCAGTCAATGTGAATATACTGCCAGTCGCTTAATATTTATGTTTGCTTATGTTCTCCATTGCCAGGAGAATTTCCATTTACTTATAACCCTAAGAAAAATTAGATATTTCTTGGTTTTTTCCCCCCCATCAAATCAGTCCATAAGTCTATGTCGGCTGCATGTCTCAAGTTCTCCTGTCAGTGGTCTGTTATGTCAAAGTAGATGTGCCACGGAGAGCCCATAAGATGATGTCATATGCGACTTGAGCCCGTTAGGGCTTGGTCAGTATCCCCTAGGTGAATTTAAGAGATGATGCTGTCTGGAAGACTCCATTGTTTGTAATGGTGCTTCTGGTGAGGTGGAAGGGCTGAAGAAAAAGCCAGGTTGACTCCCTGAAAACAGTCAGCCGGAAGTGAGAAGCTTTGAGTTGCTGGGAGGGAAAGGTGGAGATCTGAGGGTCCTTCTCAATTGATGCCCAAAAAAAACCCAAGGGGAAGCTGGGCATGGTGTCACGTGCCTGTCATGGGAGACTAAGGCCTGTTGCTCTTTGGTTCTACAGTGTCTAGGTCACAGTGTCTTAGCATCTCTGTCAGACAAGCTTGCAAAGGACTTACTGCAAGGGAGGTGGTTTCAGCGACTGAGTTCTCCCAAGGGCGGGAGGTCACTTCCAGATGGAAAGGACAGAGGGTGTCTATCCACATGTAACTGTGGGCACTGGATCTTAATTCTCTCACAGATACATTGGGAAGGTTGCAGTTGATCAGCATTTGGTCAGCAACCACTCTGTGGAGAGGAAAGGCAAGGCTTTACTCTGCTAGTATGGTCCTGACGATGCAGATTGCAACAGGCACGTGCTCTGAAGCTGTGTGTGAGCCAGGCGGTGGTGGCACACACCTTTAATCCCAGCACTTGGGATGCAGAGGCAAGCGGAGTGTGGTTTGACTGCTTACCTCTTTAAGAAGACCTTTTCTTAGGGGAGGCTGTATTTTGTGTATCTCCCTCTTAGGAGAGGGAGTTTGTAGCCCAAGGTAGCCATTATAGTTTGCCTTCTCTTTTTCTTTAAGTGGTACTGTCTCATCTTGTTCTGTTTCCATCTGGATTTTCTTTGCTATGTCATAGGCACCTTTTTGTGTGTTTTTGAGAAGGAGTCTTACTCTGTGTCCCTGAGTGGCTTTAGACTCACCATGTCTCCAGCTGTCGGGTCTCAAACTTGGAGATCAACATGTTTCCTTGATTGTAAGATTTCGTTGTAAGTGTATTATGTGACATAAAGCACCCCTCCCCACTTGAGTAACAGAATATTTTGCTTTTCAAAGAAGCATATTGGATCGGCATTTACCCAGAGACCTGAACCTCTCTGGCTTGAGGGCATTTAGACAAAAGTGGGCTAAATCTGTCTTTGCAATCTCCTCCACCTCCTCAAAAGGCTGTCCCAAGGCTGCACTCACCTTTTCTCCTCCTGTTCTCCTGTCCCCAGTAGAGAGTGTCTCCTAAAGTAAAAGTCCCCAAGGAATCAGAACTAGTGTCTGGAGGCATCATCAGTGGCCCCGAGAATGGAGCCCAGGCCAGTGGAGGATGTTCTCCTGACCTTCGACATTGGGGGTAGCAGCCTTAAAGCTTTCATTTGTTTGTTTGTTTGTTTGTTTGTTTGTTTGTTTTTAGAGCTCATCCACTGCCAAGCCCTGGTACAATCTCTGGGTTATTTAGCAAAGTTACAGCACACCTTTTTGTTGTATGTAGCCCAGGTTGACCTCAAACTCACTATGAAGTGATCTTAAATTCCTGATTTTTCTGACCCCACTTGTGCCTCTCAAGTGCTGGGATTATAGTTGTCTACCACCACACCCAACTTACATTTAAATTTTTTTTTTAATTTTAATTTTTTTAAATTGTTTTTTAGTTTTTTGAGACAGGGTTTCTTTGTGTATCTCTGACTGTCTTAGAACTTTCTCTGTAGACCAGGCTGACCCAAACTCACGAGAGCCACCTGCCTCCCAAGTGGTGAGATTAAAGGTATATGCTGCCACACCACCCACCAAGATTAACAATATTAAACTTTCCTCAAATAGTATTGTGCATTCTGAAACATAGACATTTTAGCTTCTGAATCACAGTGCCCAATATCAGAAATAAGCAGCTATTAACCTAGTCCAAAAAAAGACACATAGCTTTACCTATTCAAGCATGGTAAATTTTATAAAATTATTATAACATTATGCAACCAAGTAATAGATTGATATTTTGGAATTATATGCATCCCACTGCTTTTAAGAACTTGTTTTTAACCACAAACTTAAAAAAGAAATCTGGGGCTGGCCATGGTAGCATACTTGTATCATCTCAGTTTTCAAGAGACAAAGGAACCATGAGTTAGTTCATGGCTAACCTGAGCTACACAGTCCAAAAGGGCTCCTGCCTTCAGGGAGGGAAAACTTGTATGATATATATAATTCTTTTAACTTTCTGAAATAAATGGTTCCCAGGCAGAGTCTCTGGACCCAGGCCTTCACCTACTAAGGAGGGAGAGGCATAGACACAAAGAATCTCCCCGGGAACGGCTCTAGGAAAAGAAAGAATCCCAGAAGCACAGTGGAAGGGCTCCAGATGGGATGCTGAGGTGGCTGCTCAGAACTGTGCCCATCACTGGGCAGCACAGGAAACCACTGATGCCTGTTTGCTTAACTAATGATGAGACTGGAAAAGAGTTGCACAGTATGCTGAGGCAAAAGGCAGCATGCAGGGAGTGCTTTTTAAAAAAAGCAGTAAAGAAAGAGAAAAGGGGAGAAATATAGTAAGGAGAAGACATAAACGCGACTTTGAAGATAAGGAGCCATGAGTGTACTTTTTACATCAAATGCAAGGGATAGAGAAAGGAGCAGGTGCACGTGTCAGGACAGCCGTGAAGGCACAGCGGGATACTGAGAAGCAGAGGCTGACGTGTGCGAGGGCTTGCATGAAGACGACCTTGAATATGCACAAAGAGGGTTCTCCATGCTGCCCCCATTGTATCGCCCTCCCCAGGCTTCCCACATCTGCCTTCCTTAGTCAGAGGACCTCTGGGCATGATTCCCCCATTTTCCTTATTAACTGTTTCCTCTGTGTAGCTTTGGACTCTGGTGTCATACCATCCTAAACTAGTACCAGCCTCATGGAGATTGGAAGCGCGTCTCCAGCCTTAGAATTCTTTGTAAATGGATTATAAATTGGAGTGCCTCAAAACTGTGAAAAGCACTGTGACTTCATTCACATTGCGAGGTTAGGTGTACATTGCTTAGTGTTCCCAGGGGCTGGAGTTTAGGTAGAGTCCAAAAGATAGAATTTTTGCTTATTCAAAATATTCCCAGTGCAAATGTTTACTCTTTTATATATTGAGTATTCCTAGAAAAGTGAATATTTGCATTTGTTAGTTGCAGAGACCATTGAATTCTTTAGAAGCATTTGCATTTGTTAGAAGCAGAGACATTCATGCCCTGTGCTTGGATCAGCTAATAGGAGGTGCACGCTTATCAGCAGGACTCCCTGGTGTCCTGTCACAGGAGGAATGTTTGAGTTTGTAGTCTCAGCCTGCATTGTTTCTTGTGATTGTGCTCACCTGTGACTGTGAAAGGCCAGTGGGTACAGTGTGTCGCTACACCTCACCAGCTTGCACCATTCTTGGTTTTTTAGCTTTTTATTATAGACATATATGATGATAAAAACAAGGACAGAGCCTTGCATTCACTGAATGTGTCTCATACGTCATTTCTTAAGTCTTCTAATCTATAAGTTGGTGAATATAGAAAGCTAATAATCCCAGTGTCCCAATTTTAAAGATTTTTACATTTCAGTGCAAGAAACTTATAAAACACAGCAGCACGAAGCAAAACAGTAGCTTCTCATTACACACAGCATATCAGACATGACTTGCTCTATTTACGGGGAAAGAAAAGGTCCATAGAAAAAGTCATTCAATATGTAGACTTAAGGATTTGCTATATCCCATGGCTGTAGACAGGCAGCTTGAAGGATGGACTGACATCCATTGTGAGGAGATTGAGACAGGAAGGCTGTGCCTAGAGGGGAGTTCCCTAGTTGTTCATTGTTTGCCTCTACAACATCCTACTATTAAAGTCTGAATAGCTATTGACTAGCACAGAGCTCTAGGTACTGTGGAAAGTCTTCAGTCTTCCGTCACCATGCGATCATGTGCATGCTCCCCTCTAAAGCACGCTAACAGTGTTATAAATTAAACATTGCTCTCTTGTGCTCTTTATGCTGTGCCTTCGGACAGAGGTCAGAGCTGCGGCAGGTAAGAGCTTGGTGTTTCCTGTAGACAGGTAAAGTGCCAGCGTTGTCCTAAGGGCTGAGTGCAGAGAACCTGGCTTAAGGGTAGTGAGCTAGAAGAAAAAGTGAAAAAGAATTTCCACTCACAAAACCCTATGGAAATGGTAAGAAATTCACTCCAAGAGCTGAAGAGGACCTTGTAATATTTTTCTACACGTGACTATACAGAATGTCTCTAGACAGGACTCTCCCAATCATCAAGAAGGAAGTTGATTTTCTCGGCATCTGTGCTAATGTGGTGCTCTCCTGAGTGAGGTTACTGCTTGTCCTCACTGGTTGATGGTTCTTTACGTAGTTGATGAAATCACTAACCTGCTACCAAGAAATGTTTTTGCTTGACAAAGCCAGATGTTCAGTTAACTTCCACACCTCTGAAGATAAAGGATTTCTAGGTTTGTGTGAAAAGACTTAAGGACAATGGAAAACATTTCAAAACAAAGGGATTCTTTCTAGTTGATTGTGCAAAATCCTTTTTTATAATTTTTCTTTCTTGGAGTTCTGTGCCATTGAAACTAAATACAGTCCTTGACAAACAGCCCGCCTCTGTTATATGGGACTCGTGAACACTTGCAGTGTCTGCAGATTGTAGCTGCTATATGGGACTCGTGAACACTTGCAGTGTCTGCAGATTGTAGCTGTTATATGGACTTGTGAACACTTGGCAGTGTCTGCAGATTGTAGCTGTAGCTTAGTTTTCTCAGAGTCCTGATTTTTTTACTCTGAATAGTTTAAATCTAAATCTTGCATTGTTTAAGATATGTTTCCAGATTGTAGCATGATTGAAATATTCAGTTAAAAGAACAATTGTAACAATCAGGCTATCCCAAGTAATATAGAGTTTTTAGTATATATGACATTTAATTTATTTTGTTTTGTTTTTAAGATCCAAGAAAACATTCTTGGCCAAAATCCCGGGGAAGTTACTGCCACTTTGTTCTCTACAAGGAAAACAAAGACACCATGGATGCCATCAATGTCCTGTCCAAGTATCTGCGGTTAGTGTTTCATTCTTGTTCTAACAGATCAGTAAGGGAGGGCGTGTTGCAGGGAAAAGAGCAGGAGTCAGAGATCAATAAGTAACAAGTGATTTTATCACTTTTTAATGGTAATGTTCTGGGAAGTGAAGCAATAGACTTTTTAATCCCCGTGCTAGTAATTCTGGAAGTAAGTAATTTATATACAATTAAGGGTTTCCAGTATAACCAGGGAAAATGATATCTGCTCAAAGGAATGAAAATACAGTAGAGATTATAGATTTTGAGGGTAGGTAAGGTGCCAGAAATTTTTGTGTATTTGTGTTTTAGTAGAGATGAAGAAAGAGCTTAGCAGTTAAAACCATTGGCTGCTTTTTCATAAGACCCCAGTTAGTTCCCAGCACCCATGCCATAGCCAGTAACCATCTGTAACTCCAGGTCCAAGGTTTCCAGCCCCTCCTCCGGTATCCACAGGCAAACACTCAAACACTAATAGGATTTTTTTTTTTCTGGTCTTTCAAGATAGGGTTTCTCTGTATGACAGTCCTGGCTGTCCTGAACCTCCTATGTAGACCAGGCTGGACTTCAACTCTCAGAAATCTGCCTGCCTCTGCCTCTCAAATGCTGGGATTAAGGGTTTATATTATGCCTAGCTAAAATAATTCTTTTTAAAAGAATTATTAAAAGAAATAATTCTTTATAATTTTTAAAAGAAAAACAATATCTGTGGACACCACAACAAGTTTGTACTCTGTGGGAATGTAACTCTGGTGTTTTTGTTTTTTGTTTTTTCGAGACAGGGTTTCTCTGAGTAGCCCTGGCTGTCCTGGAACTCATTCTGTAGACCAGGCTGGCCTCGAACTCAGAAATCCGCCTACCTCTGCCTCCCAAGTGCTGGGATTAAAGGCGAGAGCCACCACCGCCCGGCTGGAGTGTAACTCTGTTTAACCATGGCTGTACAGGGTGTGTGTTTTCCAGAATAGCCGCCCCAAAATGCCACACACCTTAAACAGCAAACGTCAGTCATAGCTCTCCCTCAGTTCCAGAAGCTGCAGGTTTCAAGATCAGAGTATATAGGTTTTTCTTTTTTTTTTTTTCTTTCTTTCTTTTGTTTTTGTTTGTTTGTTCAGGCAGGACCACTAGCCCTGTCTGTCCTACAACCCTATGTAGAGTCCACCATAGAAGCCTCATTGTAACCTGGTCATCTCTCTAAGGGCCTTGTTTCCAAATGTTATAATATGAGATGGTGGGAGTCAAAGCTTCTAGGAGTCTGGGTTAGAGCGCAGGTTAGCCCTGAATACTGTACCTGATTAAATAACATTTCATTTGTTTTACTAGCTTCCTAAAAAAAGTGTCTGTGGCTTCTTGCCAGAGCCCCATGTCCTAGAGAATGGATGGCCCTCCTAGGGATGTAGACAGG
Organism: Mastomys coucha; assembly: GCF_008632895.1. Taxonomy (NCBI): domain Eukaryota; kingdom Metazoa; phylum Chordata; class Mammalia; order Rodentia; family Muridae; genus Mastomys; species Mastomys coucha. Next base: position 18,353,970 of record NW_022196901.1, on the reverse strand, counting down.
TGGAGAGAATGGATGGCCCTCCTGGGGATGTAGACAGGTGGAGAGAATGGATGGCCCTCCTAGGGATGTAGACAGGTGGAAATAGTCTCTCTGGGGTATACAGTTGGGACTTCTGGGAGTAAGCAAATACTCTTCTGAGGATCTTTGTGTATCTTCATATCAGAGCTATCCAGATCCCTGTTTTAGCTGTTGGCACTCTTTAAATGTCGAGTTATAGATTATATTTAAGGTAAAAATCGTATTACTGTAAATTTAAACGTTGAATTATAGATTGTATTTAAAGTAAAAGTCACATTACTATAACATCTTGAAAACTGAAGCTATGAAATGTTCAGAGTGCTACATTATACCTCTAGAATATTTTCCCCCTTTACTGTCATAGTTTTATGTAACTTAACGAATTGTCTCTGACCATAGAAGAGTGGGACTTGTGTGTTTTTTCCTGGTTAGCCCAGTCTGAACAAAGTTGATTCTGATAGCCACAGAGGCTCTGAATCAAACCCAGCTGAGAAGGCAGTGTATGCTGTTTTAATTTGCACATTCATTTGTATTTTCCTCGATAAAGTTTCTCCATATCCCCTTAATGTGTTAGTGTGTGTATTTTGAGACTTAAGTTATTAGAAATGTGCTTTGGCTATGGTATGTGACTTCCAGTTGCTGTGTTTCTGTCTCCCCAGGGTAAAACCAAACATATTCTCCTATATGGGAACCAAAGACAAGAGGGCAATCACAGTCCAGGAGATCGCTGTTCTCAAGTAAGTGGAGCGCCCGCCGCAACGCCGGCCCAGACTCACAGTGCGCGGCCTCAGCTCTGCCTTTACCAAACTTCCAGCTTTTAGCTTTATATGGTCTCTCTGCCTTTTAAAATCTTGTAGACATATTTATGTGCTGTGTGTGCATATGAACAGACAGTGGCACATTTGTGGAGGTCAAGGACTACTGGAAGAAATCCACTCTCTCCAACTCTCTTTTGGATTGGACTCAAGAGATGGCAGCAGATGCCCGTATCTGCTGAGCCAGCTTGACAGCTCACTTTCTGCTCTTTTGTAGATATAATTTTCTACTTCATTTTTTTCACCCTGAATCTCTGTTTCCTAATCTATCAAACATGGTTCGGTTAGTTAGTTAGTTTGTTTGTTTTTGAGGAATTAAAAAAGCCACTTATGATAGAGCCAAAAGAACGCCTTTCTCTTGTTTATTAAATATTGTGTATCCTTTAATATTTACCTAGGAAACAATGAATAAGAGCTTTTGCATGTAGCAGACATACAGATGGAAAAATGGTCCCTGCTTTTGAAGTAATTATAAAACAGGAGAGACAGATGAGTAGAACCCTGCTGGAGCAAGATGAGAGCTGAAGTAGGGGTGCACTTTAGTCAGCCTGAGGGCCTGGGACTTATTGTGAAGGCCATAGTGGGGTGTTGGCACAGATAAGGGATGCTGTGGTTTTCCTTTAGATGAGGGCCCCTCACCTCTGCACTCCATGCTTAACAACTGGAACAGTGTCTATTGTGGGAACTGGTTCTGTTCGTTGTAAGAGATTTAGCAGCCCCTCTGATCTCTGTCCTTTCCATATGATAAGCACATAACAAGCTCCTGCTCCCTACAGTTGTGAGGGTAAAAGCCGTCTGCAGACTTATCTAGTGTACTGTGGAGGCAATATTGCCTCTGGGTGAGAACTAACAGTCTTGATTTCAGAAGGTGAGGTGTTCCTTGGGGCATGGGGGGACTTAGGTTGCTACCTCCAAACTAATAAAATAGCTTCGAGTGATATTAGAAGGACCTGCGGCGCACAACACATTACTACCTGCTGAGTAGCTTTTTGAGCTTGTAGTACGAAATACAACTTCCTGTGTGCCGCCTCCAGCAGCATGTATGCTACGCTTGGAGTCATGCAGATAGCATGACATCCGTACAGGGAAGACAGACCTCTAGGGCATTCATTATTTTTAGGTAAATAGATGCTGCTGAAGAGCATTAGATAAGCAAAATCCCCGAGACTCAGACAAATACCATCTCTCCTCTTGCTGTGTGCAGTTTTAAGTTGTTGATGGAGCAGGGTAGGGAGGTGTCATGAGAGGGGAGGAAGAGAAGACAGGAGAAAAAAGAAAATGTAGGCATAAGTGTGGCAAAAATGTAGAGATGGAGATGATTTTGAGGTTTGGAGTCTCAGCAAGAGTTGGGTAGCAGCAGGGTACCGGCATGAAGTGACACAGATATACGCACATGACAAGGGAAACTCAACATGAAGTGACACACATACACACATGACAAGGGAAACTCGGACACTATGCCGAACTAAGAGGGAGATGGAAAACGTGGATTCAGACTATTCAGGAAGGGAAGGAAGGGCATGCAGGTAAAGGTGGTTGAGGGAGGGAGGGAGGGAGGGTACAGCCTGCTCTGTACCCTAGTCCTTCCATGACCTAGGCAGTGGCACGCTGTCATAGGCACCCTTCTCCATCACATTTACTGGGTACACACCTTCTCCATCACATTTACTGGGTACACACCTTCTCCATCACATTTACTGGTACACATGAAGATGCTGCTTTGTTTGGAATGAGGACAGAAGAGAGGTGTTGCTAATTTGGGAATTAAAAAATAATAACTTTTAAGGGGGAGGCGCCTTTAATCTCAGTACTTGAGAGGCAGAGGCAGGCAGATCTCTATAAATTGAAGGCCAGCCTGGTCCACAGAGCAAGTTCCAGCAGAAACTTGAAAACTTGAAACCACAAAGAAACCTTGTCTTGAAAAAACCGAAAAATTAATAATAATAATTTTTAAACTGAGGCACTGGACTGTCTTCCTCAGCCAGCAGGTGTCAGGCTTGATCAGGGTATTGTTCTGTCCTCATAGAGCCTGCTTCCATTTCCTGGTGGCTGGGAGGAGCTGGTGTCTACATGCTGGCTGGCTGCGAGAAAGCCCAGTACACTGATCTCGAGGATACTGGCCACACCTCAAGTTTGCTTAATGGGTCCACGTGATGGGTGAACTGGCCTTTCCTGTGAGAACTGGCAAACAGGATAAACCTATTCTGCCACACAGGGATTTTAATTATTGCCGGGTTGATCAGTCCTGAGATAAGCAACTTTTCTTTCTAGTTCCTTTCGACTCTGATCTACTTAGTAATTTCAGCTCTAATCAACTTTATAATCTCAGGCTGCCTTATTCAGAGTGTCTCCCTTCTTTTCCTGCCTGCTCCTGTCTGAACTTGGGCCAGTATTTCTGTTTTACTAAAGACTTCCGTGTGGCAGGTTGGTTTGTTGGCCCTTACTGCTTAAAAACAAGATTGTCACACATGAATTTACAGCCAAAAGGGTTTGCTCTGCATTTCCCAGAATTGGTGAACAATGTTGTCAAGGAGCACCTTCACCTTTAAGAACTAAATACAGCTCTGGGCTTTGCTACACACACGGATGCAGAGATGGCTGTCCATTATATATTGAGGAAGAGGATGTTATTCAGCTATAAAAAAAAAAAAGTGAGATGTCAGTATATCCTACAGAGTAATAAGTTTAAGGTTGTTGTACTGTTGGGGATATTGTCAAAGGCCAATAGTTCTACCATTCTATAGAGTGAAGCTGGAAAATAGCAAGTTTGAAGCCAGCCTGGGCTACACAGGGTGACCCTGACATTTAAAAACAATAAAAAAAAAAAAAAATTACACTAAGTAGTCAGGCATTTAAAAAAAAATCATTTCTTTTCCGTTTACATGATATGTCCAAAATGGGGAAATCTGTACAAAAAAAACCACATTATTAATCCCAGGCTGCAGGGAAGGTTAGAGGGGTGAAGCTAATGCTGCCTGACTGAGAGGGGTTCCTTTCTCAGGTGCTGGAGACACACTGCACACTTTGTGAGTACATCCTGAAAACAGCTAAGAGGCTGAGTTTGATGTTTTTAAAAAGGGCAAGGCTGGGCACTTACCTTTAAACACACACTCTCTCAGGAAGCAGAGGCAGACAGATCTCTGTGACACCAACCTGATCAACATAGTAAGTTCCAGACCAGCAAGGCTGTATAGTGAGACCCTGTCTTAAAGAAGAAAGAAAGAGAAGACAGAGACAGCCATCAGACTCTTTCCTGGCACTAGTAGGAAGCCGTCTTCCAAGGTCGCAGGACAGCCAGGCTGACAACTTGGTTCTTTTTTAGCCCCTGTCTTTTGCTTTTGCTTATTCTTATTTTATTTATTCTGTTTCTGCCCTGAAAACACTGCCCTTTCTTCAGCAGTGTCTACTACTGACTGCAGAGCTCCATCAGTTGGTCCCCACTCTGTTTATGCTGATCCTCTGCTGTGTGGGTCCTTCTCGACTTTCAGCATCCTCGCTCCACACCTGCTCTGGTCTGTGTGAGGTCTTACCGCTTCCCAGGGAATAGGGGAACTGGGTGTTCCCGTTTCACCCATTTCCTGACTTGGATGGCTGTCTTCCTACCGTTTAATTAATGCAGTGACTTTTTTTTAACTTAGTAAGGCTGGACACCCGACAGCATCTAACAATGGGGAAGGGAGATGAAGCAGTGAGGAGCTCGGTCAGTCGGCTTTCTTACATAGCAAACTGGTGCCTAGTACATACGTACATTCATATGTACGTATGTACATGTGTGCTTGCATTTGTGTGTTTATGTCTGTGAACACAGAGTCATGGAAGCCTTGGGGGTGTGGTTCAGTGATTGTCTTCAGGGAATACTAGAGCATTTTTCTAAAGAATTCCGGGAATGCTGAGTATTGAAGGGTAGAATGTTTGCCTGGCATGTATAAAGCCCTATGATCAATTCCTAGCACTGAAATATCATATCATTCCAGGAGCTGAGATACTACATAGATGATTTTTTTAAAAGATGTGTGTTATTTGTATGTGTGAATGGTTTACTAACTTCTACATATGTGTACTGTATGCGTGCCTGGTGCCCATGGAAGTCAGAAGAGGTGACAGATCATCTGGAGCTGAAGTTCAAATGGTTGTGAGCCACTGTGTGGGTGCTGAGAATCAAACCTGGGTCTCCTGCAAGAGCAACAAGTGCTCTTAACCATTGACCATCTCTCCACCCCTGGGTGAATTTTTTTCAAGCTTTATTTTTAATTTGTGTGTGTGTGCCCCATGTGGAGTACCTTCAGTGGTCAGAAGAGAGCATCAGATCCCCTAGAACTAGAGTAGCAGGTGTTTGTAAGTCGCCTGGTGTGGGTGCCGAGATCCAGCAAGTACCCTTGATTGCTGGGCCACTTCTTCAGCCCGGTAAACTCTTAAAAATGTCTAAAAATGTACATAGTTTCATTTTCTTTTTTAATTTATTTACTTTGGCCAAGGAGTAGAGCAAAGTGGCCACATTAGTTTCCCCCTTGTGTTAGAACTGGAGAGGGCTGTGGAACCGGTTCGTGAACACCTGCGTGGGAGTGGAGCCACACCCCCAGTGCTTCCACAGTCCTGTGTTCAGAGACATAGATACACAAGTGTCCACACACGTAAACATAAATGTACGCATGTGCACACAGACAAAGCCGTACTGGAAGCCGCTGACAGACTCAAGCCAGGCTCGCCCCCTTGCCTCTGCTACTCGAAAGAGTCGCTGTCACTTCAAAGGAAACATGGACATGGGAAAAATTAAAACCATGCTCTTAGGCACTGTAGTGTATTATGTTGCATTGTTTATAATAATTGAAAAGGGAAACAACTAATCCATGATAGAAATTAGAGAATCTTACAGACAACTAATAGATAAGTAAAATTGGATTCTTGGAGCGTAGATGGGCCTAATCCAAAGATAGTATGGGAGCCTTTGAGGCGGTCAAGTGACCGGCATGGGGCGTGAAAGCACTGACAGGCACCTTTCATCTGTATATTGTAATTTGAGATTTTAGGTGTGGAGGCCCTTTAGGCAGGGTCTCACTCGTAGCCTTGACTGACCAGGAAGACCTCCCTGTGGGGAAGAGGAGCTCCCTGTGGGGAAGAGGAGCTCCCTGTAGGGAAGAGGAGCTCCCTGTGGGGAAGAGGAGCTCCCTGTGGGGAAGAGGAGCTCCCTGTAGGGAAGAGGAGCTCCCTGTAGCCCATACAGGAACTTTTGGCCTTGTCTTTTTTGTTTTGTTCATCTGTGTGTGTGTGCTTTGCCTATGTGTGCACCACAGGCAAAACGCACGCATACTGCTTTTACAGCGGACCTGAGTCTGGTTCCTAGCACCACCCTGGGCAGCTATGGCCTCCTGCAACTGTGGCTCAAGGGGTAGCCAATGCTGACCTCCGGAGGTACCTGTAATTAATTATTCACATGCGCACACGCACACACGCACACGCACACATAAATAAAAGTAAACTCAGTCTTTCAGAGAAAAAAAACTTAAGAGCAGCTGCGAGTAGGGAGGGTGATGTGGTAAAGAAAGAACAGACTTTCCAATGCACTGCTTGCTCTTCTGCTTAGATTTCCTGTCCGGGAAGACACGGGAAACACTTGTATGAAATAGCAGGGTACAGGGTTGTTTGAGACCAGCTGTACACATCTTTAGCGTGCCTTTAAAAGAATGAGGAAATACAGAGATCTGCCGCTTTTCCATGAATGAGCCAATGAAGTTTCTTTCGTCTCTGTGTTTTTGTGGTTCCAAGGTTGTTTTGTGGTTAAGAGTTGGCAGTATTTTTCTTACTGGCCCAAATATGGCTAATCTTCTTAAATGTTAGAGGCCATTCTTTACAGTTATGCGACTTGCTGTCTGCAGTGCCATCAGCTTTGCCAGCTCCAGCCCATGGAGAGTAGACACCGCCACATCTCTTACTTAAGTGCTGTCCCATCATTCCAATACTGTTATGCATAGAAATAATCCAGTGGGAACAGGAAGCTGCACCTAGCTATCTCCTGCCTCCCTCCTTGCAGTCACAGCCCTAGTGTGCCCTCGTCTTCTGTAGGAACTCATGGTCCTTCCTCTGCTCCTTTTTTCTTTAAAGAATAAGTGCACAAAGACTTGCCCACCTGAATAAGTGCCTGATGAACTTTAAGCTGGGGAATTTCAGTTATCAGAAAACCCCTCTGAAGTTAGGGGAGCTTCAAGGGAACCACTTCACTGTCGTTCTCAGGTAAAGTGCCACAGTGGGGTACAGAGCCAGGGCTGGGGCCGGGGTGGGGTGCAGAGCCTGGGCTGGGGCTGGGGTGG
>NW_022196901.1:18345500-18346822 GCF_008632895.1 Mastomys coucha | reverse complement strand
GGGGTGCAGAGCTGGGGTTGGGGCTGGGGTGGGGGGTGCAGAGCCAGGGTACAGGAATCTGTCTGCACATGTACCAATTGGGTACAGGGTACCTGGGTCAGATAGAAAGGCCAGGAGAGCAAGGCCTGTAGGCATGAGGAATAAACACTGTGTAGTATTTTTTCCTGATAAATGGTCTTTGTCCCTCCCTGAAAAGATTTGGGGGCTGGAGAGATGACTCAGTGGATAAGATCATTGACTGTTCTTCCAAAGGTCCTGAGTTCAATTCCCAGCACCCACTTGGTAGCTTACAGCCATCTATAATAGGATCCAGTACCCTCTTCTGGTGTGTCTGAAGACAGCTACAGTGTCCTCATATACCTAAAGTAAACAAATCTTTAAAAACATAAAAGCCTGTGATTTGATTTGCATGAGGTGCCTAGAGTGGACACAGTCACAGAAAGAATAGAGCTTGCTTTGGTAGAGAGTTATTTGTTGGTAGAACTTTCAGTTTGGATCAGGCATAGTTGCACATGCCTGTAATCCTAGCACTCAGGAGGCAGAGGCAGGAGATCACACTGCCTCAAGGTCAACCTGGTCTACATGGATTACAGGCTGGCCGGGGCCTAAATATATATAGCAAGGGCTTTATGCTATAATAATTGGTACTTAAAACTGATTAAAGCAAGCTGGACGATGGTGGTGCACACCTGTTATCCCAGCAGTAAAGACTAAAGCACAGAGGTAGTGGGATCTCTGAGTTCGAGGCCAGCCTGGTATACAAAACAAATTTCAGGACAGCCAGGGCTACACAGAGAGACACCCTATCTCAAAAATGGTAAATTTATAGAATCACATAAATGAACCAACAAAACCCTTGGGAGGGAGGTAAGGAGAGATGAGATGTAGAAGCCCCCTTTATGATGTGCACCATAAAATGTGTTTGGCTATCCATGTTTTTCTTTGGATAATTTGGGTCCCTACAGGAATATAACAGGAACTGATGAACAGGTACAGCAAGCCATGCAGTCTCTGAAGGAGACCGGCTTCATTAACTACTATGGCATGCAAAGATTTGGGACCACAGCTGTTCCAACATACCAGGTTGGAAGGTTTGTATTCAGTTTTATAATGTTTACCTTTTTATCTTTTTATTTCGGGTTTTTTTGTTCTGTTTGTTTTTTGTTTTAGGTTTTTTATTTTATTTTGTCTTGTTTCCTGAGACATTGTCTCACTATTTAGCTAAGCTACATAGTGAGCATGAGCACCTAGCTTCATGTCCCCTGTACACACACACACACACACACACACACACACATACACACACACACACACACACTCAC
>NW_022196901.1:18336835-18344905 GCF_008632895.1 Mastomys coucha | reverse complement strand
ACTCACACTCATATGTACACAGTCACACAGACACAGCTAGCTTCAGGTCCCCTGTACACACACACACAGACACACACACACACACTCACACTCATACGTACACACTCATACAGACACACAGACACAGTTAAAAAAGACATGACCTAAATTTAAATTTTTCCTCGCACTATTAACAGTCCTTCCGGAGGGTATCTCTTAGTTTTGGGAGTTTTGTTTGTTTTTTATCTTTTTGATATTTCGAGACAGGGTTTCTCTGTGTAGCCCTGGCTGTCCTGGAACTCACTTTGCAGACCAGGCTGGCCTCGAACTCAAAGATTTGCATGTCTCTGCCTCCTGAGTGCTTGGACTAACGATGTGCACCACCACGCCTGGCTTCTCTTTCCTTTTTAAGAGGTAAGTGGACACCAGTAAAAACCAGGGTAATGTAGATCCAGAGTACGCAAACCCAAGGCACTGTGATCTCTCTTAACACGTGGGTCACCAGAGAGTCATCTTCCATCTGCCCTTCCCCCACACTTGCAAGAAAACCTAGAAGATCAATTGTGGAACATAAGAGCTTGGTTCACATCTAGATAATAGGAAAGCTCTCCAGGGTAAATTAGGGTAGAAATCTCATCAATAAATACTTGGTTTCATAATCGTCCAGTGGGAATCCCACTGTCCAGCAGAGATTGTGCTACATAAGGTAACTATCCCGTGGGAGCTGGCACACTAGCAGTACACACTGAGTGCAGTCTGAGAACACTTGCTCCTGGTTCTGACTCAGCACTGACAAGCAGAGGCTGTGCTGCAGGAGGGCCACACTAGCACACTGGTTAGACAGCTGTGGGAACAGTTTTCTCTAGTTCAGTCCCTCAGCATCAGGTTGTATTTGCTTGTATGATTTTACAAGGACCAAGGGCACAGTGTGCCATGTGTTTTTACAACATCCTCTTTCGAGCAGTGCTGTAAAAGGAAAAATAGAAATATTTCTAGCGTGAGGCCAGGCAGGCACAGTGGAGTCCAGGACAGCCTGGGCCACAGAATGACCCATGTGCTGATGTAGAGAAGGCCAATAAGAACAAAATTAGGGCTGGAACGTGGCCGAGCCTGCAGAGCGATTGTGCTTGTGTAGCATACACGGAGCCCTAGACGAGATCTCCAGCATCTGAAGAGGGAGAATCCACCACACTGTCTCAGGAAATTCATAACGAAGGCGCTGGCTGTTGTAGGACAGAGCATTTCGGGAAGGCTGGTATCAGCCTGGTTTTACTATTTTTAATTAATTTAGCAGAAGCAAAGCCATGTGACCCTATAGTTTTGTACCCAAAGAATATTAGTGTAAATGATTGCTCAGTAAAATGTTACCAGACTTAACTGGAAACTTCTGTTTCAGAATATCCCCAAAGGTCTGCAGAAGTTAGTTCAGATTTTCAGATTACTTGTTTTCATAACGTCAGACTATTTCCTGCCTTCAGAGAACTTACTGATATCAGCATAGGGTTTCTGAGCATATAGTTAAACAGAAGATGAAGCAGTGTATGAAAAGCTATATTGTTCAGAGGCAGGTGGATTTCTGAGTTCAAGGCCAGCCTGGTCTACAGAGTGAATTCCAGGACAACCAGGGCTACGCAGAGAAACCCTGTCTCAAAAAAACAAAAAAACAAAAAACAAAACCTCTATTGTTGTCCAAAAGGACAACCTTTACCTTTCTTAATGTTTTTTGTTAGCATAAGTTAGTTACATATTCTAGTTGGTTTCCTTGTTCCATGTGTGCATATTTAGTGGTGTTCTCCTGCACACCCTCTGTCCTCATATCTGCCCTCTGGTCCCCCTACCCCACCCCCACCCTCAGTGGTTCCCAGCTTTCTTCCCTTTTACTTTCATGTGTTCTATGTGTGCCCCTGGGGTTCATTAGAGTTCTTTATAGGAGCATGGGTACCATATTGCTGAAGAAAGTATGCATGAGCCCCACTCCATTCTAGGATGAGGTTTCAGCAGGTCCCATTTTGTGGGGAGCTTGTGTGAATAATCACAGCTGCTGAGTGTTCAGGAGCCACAGTCTGTCCTGCTCAGAAGTTAGCTTCCTTCCCACACCCTCTCCAGCTTATCTGTTCTTTCTATTCCCTTCCTCTTTGATGCTCATTGGAGGAGATGATATGGATGTCCTGTCCATCTATGGTATAGATGTTCTATAGGACATTCAGAAGCTGAATCCAGGTCTTCAGCAGAGCAGATAAAGTAATGTATCTGTGTGTTTGTGAGGGTTGTGCATATTAAGTGTAATGCACATAGAGGCCAAAAGGGGGCAGCAGGTCCTGGAGCTGAAGTTACAGGCAGCTGTGCGCATTGGAGTGTAGGTCCTGGCAGTCAGAGCCTCTGCACTCTTTTTACAGTGACCACTGAATCTGTATCATCATTTTACTGCATACTTTTCCATTTAATAAACTAAAAAGTGTTACTTTGAGCATATAAAGCTTATTGTGTGCAAAGTTAACTAATGTAAAAACTGTTTAATTCTAGAGCAATTCTACAGAATTCCTGGACAGAAGTCATGGATTTAATACTGAAACCCCGCTCTGGAGGTGATAAAGATTTGTGTAAAAATAAACGGCATAGAATATATAGCTAGGTATTCGTGTGGTCGCTTTAAGTAAAAGGAACTGTGGGTTGTTACTTTAAAGTTCTTGATTTTTTTTATATTCAAAATTTTAATACTATTTTCTTTTTTTTTTAAGATTTATTTATTTTATGTATATGAATACATTGTCGCTATCTCCAGACACAGTAGAAGAGGGCATCGGATCCCATTACAGGTGGTTGTGAGCCACCATGTGGTTTCTGGGAATTGAACTCAGAACCTCTGGAAGAGCAGTCAGTGTTCTTAATCGCTGAGCCATGTCTCCAGCCCCTCTATTTTATTTTCATGGTTTTGCATATAGAACTGAATTTTTAAAATCTGTTTCTTAGTTTTAGCTCTTTATTCATGCATAGTTGAATATACTTGAAGTAAATTAATTTCTCTATCATTACTATAATTCTCTGACTTATAGGAAACGTATATGTATGGTTGCCTTGCTAAAGCGTGGTATAATGAAATATGTAATCTTGGCAAAATACTTTAAGGATTTTTAAAAAGTTGATTAAAATTTTTCCAGGAAATATCTCTAAAACTACACTGTAAAAGAGGGATTTAACTGGTAGTTTTTAAATTTTTAAAGTAATAATATGTGATTTAGGTAATTTCATTTACAAGCTAAAAAAGTGTTTTTATTTTTAAAAAAAGCATTAACCTTGACAGGACACTTCCTTCGGGGCTTGTTATTTTCTGGATTAGCTGCAATAATGATGACTAGTAACTGGCTGATGACAGAGCCCGAGAGAAGTACACTCCCTGAGAGTCCCGCGTAGTCGCCTTTGGGTGACTGTGAGCTTCTTCAGGACGCGGAAACACCCTGCAGTTTTAGGTTCCCTATGAAGCGTGTTGAGTGATGCACAATTTCAGTTGGGAAGTTTGACCGTGCCCTCTCTCTCCCGCAGCTGAAAAGGGTTACTTGGTGAAATGCAGAGAAGAATGGGCGAAGACCAAAGACCCAGCCTCTGCTCTCAAAAAGCTACCTGTCAAAAGGTGTGTGGAAGGGCAGCTGCTTCGAGGACTTGCAAAATATGGAATGAAGAATATAGTCTCTGCATTTGGCATAGTGAGTGCAATTTGTGAAGTCAGGCGGTGACTCAGAGGTGGTCAGTGCTGTTTAAACATAATCTTTAAAATCATAATCATGATCTTGAAAGAGCAGCAGATAAAAACCCTTAGTGATTTTCAGAGGGATTTACTAGGGTGGACCTCGGTTTTAACCTGAAAGCAGAGGGACCTGGTAAATGCTGGCAGTGCTTATTGACATTAGAGACACAAGAAGGTATCTGCGGGAAATACTTAATGTAGCCAAGTGGGATTCGAGACGCTCAGAACCCACTGTGTGGTCATTTGTTCTAAAGATGTAGTTTACGTTTGTGCTCATGCAGTGCACTGTCACTTACTGAAGCACACAGGTGGAGATCAGGACAACTGTGAGAGTCTATTTTGTATTATGTCCCTGAGGATCAGACCCCAGTAGTTAGGCTTGGCTACAAGTACCTTACCTGCCGAGCCACCAACCTGGCCTATTGGACAGTCTTCATTAGAGCTTTCAACTGACCAAGGAAGGCGGGCAGACAGGAAGTCACTAAGAGGTTGCCAGTGTGGTTTCAAGTAAAGGGGAGCATATTTGTAAGCACAGCTCATAATTCAGGTGTGTGCATACTTCAGGACACCTTAAAGTACTTTCCCAATGAGCCACATTCCCAGCCCCACATCAGCTATGAAATGTGAGTTTCTTATGTTAGAATTACCACAAAATGAACAAAATATCTGGGAAATTAGCTTTCTTTAAGTGTTCAGATTTGTTCCTTTGTCTGTTTCTCCATTCTCTGCAGATACCAAGAAACAATCGCTTAATGTATATTCATAGTTATCAGAGCTATGTATGGAATAACATGGTGAGCAGAAGAATTGAGCAGTATGGGCTGAGGCCGGTGCCCGGAGACCTTGTTCTCAAAGGAGGTATGAGGTGGGACCCTGTTGTAGTGCAGCTAATTAGGACTTGGATATTTTATCACAGTTTTTTTTTTTAAAGATTTATTCATTTATTTTATGTGTATGAGTACACTGTAGTTGTATAGATGGCCGTGAGCCATCATGTGTATGACTTCATGTGTATGACTGCTGGGAATTGAACTCAGGACCTCTGCTTGCTCCGGCTCCCTCCAGCATAATACGCTGTAACTGTCTTCAGACACACCAGAAGAGGGCATCAGATCTCATTACGGGTGGCTGTGAGCCACCATGTGGTTGCTGGGATTTGAGCTCAGGACCTTCGGAAGAGCAGTCAGTGCTTGGGAGATAGAAAGGCCGCATGAGGTCAGACTGCTAGTTTGTATCACCAGTGAAAAAAATATGTAAGTGTTTGGAATAAGCAGCTAAGTCTGGGCTCCAGCTTCAGTAGACTTTTGGGCCAGTATTGGCTAAAAGTCCATTACAAGGGCTGGAGAGATGGCTCAGCCATTAAGAGCACTGAGTGCTCTTCCAGAGGTCCTGAGTTCAATTCCCAGCAACCACATGGTGGCTCACAACCAACTATAATGGGATCCAGTGCATTCTTCTAGAGTATCTGATGATAGCTACAGTGTACTCACATATATAAAATAAATAAATGAATCTAAAAAAAAATTATATTAAAAAAAATGTCCATGCAAACATTAATCTGAGTCTTTAAAATATGTCTGTTCATGGATATGTCTCAGTGTTTCAAAGTGCCACCAGGCAGTTTCTTCAGATGAGTAACAGCCTGGAGCTAACTGAGCTGCTGAACATGATAGAGTGGGCCAAAACATGCACAGAGGAAGTGCTTGCCTGCCAGACCATGGTGGCACCCAGCACTCAGGAGGCAGAGGCAGGATCTCTGTGAGTTCAAGGCCAGCCTGGTCTACAGAGCTAGGTCCAAGACAGCCAGGGCTACACAGAGAAACCCTGTCTTGAAAAGAGGAAAAAGGGAGAAGAGAAGAGAAAAGCTAGGATGAATCTAGAGCTTGGTTTAGCTGTAAAGAGCACTGGCTGTTCTTCCAAAGAAGCCAGGTTCAGTCCCCAGCACCTACATGGTGGCTCACAGCTGTTGTACCTCCACTTTCAGGGCATCCAGTGCCCCCTTCAGGCCTCCAGGGTTCTGCCCACACATGGTGCACAGACATACATGCTAGCAAAACATTCATACACAAAAAGTGAAAACATTTTTTTAAAAAAAAGAAGTGCTGATATCCTGTGCACTGTGACACATTCACTGTGTGTCACCTTACAGTGTGCTGCGTTGCTCTGTTACGGTACTACTGGAAAGTAGTCTGATTTCTACAAGATTTAGCCCCTTGCTCAAGGTTCCTCAGCAGATTAAAAAAAGAGATCGCTAAGCACCTGGGCTTCTGCAGCTGGACACCTTGCACTGTGAGCTGACCTGGATGTGTAGAATTTTTAGGAGCCTCAATTCATGAAGAATGTCTGTTCTTAACCTCTGTTTACTTGTGGATTTGCAGCCACAGCCACCTACATTGAGGAAGATGATGTTAACAACTACTCCATTCACGATGTGGTGATGCCCTTGCCTGGTTTTGATGTTGTCTACCCCAAACATAAAAGTAAGTTCCATTACAAGTGTAACATGATTGAGCCACCAGCAGCCAAGATTGAAGCAGAGGGAGAAATCACTACTTGAAGCATAATCTTAAAGCTTTCTTTCTAGCACATTTTCTCTGTGAATTTGAGGCTAGCCTGGCCTATAAATTGAGTTCCGGGCCAATCAGGACCACCTAGAGAGCCCTGTCAAAAAATTTAAAAAAAAAAAGCCATATTGTTTATTTATATAATAATACATATATATATTATACACACACACTGCTCAGAACATATTTTTATGTGAAGGTCTTCCACGAAGGAATGTATTCAGGGAGGTACTTTAAATCAGAAGCTGCCCCTCTGTGTGTCATGGGCCTGTGATCTCGGGTGCTCAGGCTGGAAAATGGCATCATCCTGTCTGTTGGATGCCAGTCTGAGAAGAGGAAATGAAAATGAGGATGCTCTGCCACTACGTCCCATCCTCCTTGTCACTACCATCACCTTCACCCTCCATGGGAGAGGAAGGGCTTGCGGCTTCTGCGGTTTGGGATTCAGAGGCAGGAAAGAAGCAGCTCTGAGCGGTTTGGAAAACCACCCAGCATTTATTCTCGGCCAGCACTGGCCTGTGGACAGTGTATTTTTCTGTTAAAAGGTTTTTTTAGTCAAAAGGCCAGAATTCTGCTTACTGATGTTACCGTCCTTGAAATTCTGTAAGTTAGAAATAATTAGGAACGAAGTCCTTCTTGGCTGATTGGACACTCTAGGCAAGGTTATAGAGCAAATCATCCACGTGGCCCTGCTTGTACTGGCTGACTTCCCTGAAGAGAAGGCAGTGAACGGGAGCCAGAGAGGATGAGAAAGATAGGCAGGGACTGCCTGCTTCCCTGAGAAGCAGCCGAGGACAGAGTGTGAGGTGCTGAGGCCGTTGGTTGCCACAGCCGCCATGAGGGTCTGTTGATTCTGCTTGTTCCTGGGTGTTTGTTTCCTTTTCTGTCTGATGCAGGCCAGAGCACGAGTGTGGACTCTCTGATGCTCTGGGCTTCCTTACTGTCTCGGAAGGCCCCCCTCCCTCCTCGTTGCCATGTGACTGACCTCCATGCTTGACTCAAATGGCATGGCTTTCTCATCCTGTTCTCCTCCCTCTGGATAGCTGCTGAGATCTGCAACGCGCCTTCTTTGGAGTTTCTAATTTAAACTCTGATAAAATTGACCTCGTGCTTTTAAGAAGAATGAGGGGAGCAAGCCTTTGCTTTTGTCAAGATCCTCCTAGAACAGATAGCATAAATAGAGATAAGAAAGGGGATTTGTGGGCTGGAGAGATGGCTCAGTGGTTAAGAGCACCGACTGCTCTTCCAAAGGTCGTGAGTTCAAATCCCAGCAACCACATGGTGGCTCACAACCACCTGCAATGAGATCTGACGCCCTCTTCTGGAGTGTCTGAAGACAGCTACAGTGTACTTACATATAATAAATAAATAAATAAATCTTTAAAAAAAAATTAAGAAAGGGGATTTGTGAGAGGCATTGGCTTACTTGATTATAGCTACTGAGAAGTGCCAGGCTATCGATCTATGTGCTAGAGAAAGAACCAGAGAAGCTATTGGTCTGTCAAGTCGGGGGCTTCGGGTACAAGAACCTAGGGTCTGCTGGTACAAGTCGTGAAGTCCAGGAGCAGGAGAAAAATAGTGTCTGAGGTCTGGAAAGAGGGCGCTCATCAGCCTTTCTTTTGCCTTTCTGCTCTGTTCAGGGCCCATAAGCCCAGTCACACTCAAATCACTCAGGGAAGTCAAGATAGGCAAGCAAACAAGGACAGGTGCTGGGGCTGGAGGAAAGCTGCTGACTGGATTGCTCAGCTGCCTTACGTACACAGCCCAGGGTGTATCCCTTACGTA
>NW_022196901.1:18330802-18336650 GCF_008632895.1 Mastomys coucha | reverse complement strand
ACAGGAGGAAAGCTGCTGACTGGATTGCTCAGCTGCCTTACGTACACAGCCCAGGGTGTATCCCTTACTTACACAGGAGGAAAGCTGCTGACTGGATTGCTCAGCTGCCTTACGTACACAACCCGGGGTGTATCCCTTACGTACACAGCCCAGGGTGTATCCCTGGACTTACACAGGAGGAAAGCTGCTGACTGGATTGCTCGGCTGCCTTACGTACACAGCCCAGGGTGTATCCCTGGACTTACACAGGAGGAAAGCTGCTGACTGGATTGCTCAGCTGCCTTACTTACACAACCCAGGACCCAGGTCCAGGGATAGCACCACCCACAGTGAGCTAGACCTTCCTACATTAACACAGCCGTCAGGAAAAATACATCACAGACTTGCTGCAGGCCAGTTTGATGGAAACAGTTCCTTAGTTAAGGTTCCCTTCTTCCAGGTGACAATACTTTGTACGAGTTAACAAAACTGATTGGTACACCAGGTGTCCATTAGTCTAGCTGATACCCTGGGCCAGCCATCACAAAAAAAAAAAAGAGACTGTTCCCCTCTTTGCTTTCTTATTCCTCTCAGTACCTGGAAGTTGCCTGGCTCTAATAAGAAAGTAAATTTAGAAGAATCCTTGACAGAGTTATTCATGAAACCCTATAGTCATGGATGGGACACATCCTACTAGAAGTAGTTAAGCATTTGGACCTGTAACATGGGCACATCGAGTACCCAGAAGTCCTTGGGGTGTGGTGAGGCTGTCTTCTTTGCTGTCCATGTACTTCCAGCATTTTAATAGCTAACTTGAATAAAGAAGTGAATTGACTCTATTCCTAAATCCTGTGATACTTGTAAATAGTATGAGATGAAGTTAATGTTAGGAATAGGAAAAGTAAGAGTCACAGAAATCATGGAATGTAAACCTCATAGTCAGGGCTGGCCGTCGGTGCTTCAGATGGTAATGCATGCTGTTGCCATAGCACTAGGGGAGCTGAGGTAAGAGCGTCTTTCATCAGAGGCTCCTGAGCTCCATAGCAGCATCCTAGAGAGATGGCCCAGGAGTCAAGAGAGCTTGTTAGTCTTCTAGACAACCTAAGTTCAGTTCTCGCACCCACACCAGGTGGTACACATTTACCTGAAACTTAAGCCCTAGGGAAGCCATTACCCTCTGGCCTCCATAGGCATCCACATGCACGCACATGCACACAGATATACAAACATTTGCATAAATGAAAATGAAAAATGTTTTTAAATCATGAAAACAAATTTAGTTTGATGGTAGCTTAGAAAAACTTAAGGGGCAAGAAGGCTGTCTGTGGCGGCTCCCACCTTTAATCCTAACACTCAAGAGTATAGGCAAAAGGATCCCAGGGAGCTTGAGGCCAGTCTGTCCTCGTAAATTAGAGACCAGCTAGGGATATGTAGTGAAACCTTGTCTCCAAAAACAAAAAATATTAGGGGTCAGCAAGATGGGTAAAGGCACTTGCTGTATGACAGAGCAGATTTGGTAACTGTGTTAAGTCCCTAGGAATCATGTGAAGTCCAGGAAAGGACCACCGCCACAGTGTGGTCCTCTGACCTCCACATATGCACTGCCCACACAGAACGACCCTCTCTTACAAACGCACACACTCTGAGCGAGGTGTGGTGGCCCATGGCTTGGAGGCAGAGGCAGGTGGATCCCTTAGATTTGAGGCCAGCCTGCTCTACAGAGCTAGTTCCAGGATAGCCAGTACTACACAGGGAAACTGTTTCTCAAGCAATTAAATAAATAATTTGTAAAACAATAACACAAATAGGGAGTTAGAAGTTACTGTTGAATCCTCTTAGCCTCAGGCAGACAAAACCAAAAATGTCAAATGTCAAAGGAGGGACAGTTGAAGGAACCAGAGTCAATTGCTTGTGGATCCCTGTGGAGGACAGCTAATCTGCCACGTTCCAGAGAAGCCAAGGGAGTACACAGGAAAACAAGCCTGTTTGCAGTAGGAAGAGCCTTCTAATATGTGTCTCATGTGATAGCCCTCACAGGTGACGTGTAAGGGAATACTAGAAAACTCTCCTGTGCACTGAAGTGACCAGGTGGTTGCCTGGGTCTCCCGTTTTTAAACATTTAGAGTCACTGTGCATAAATTGTTCTTAGAAAGTCCATGTGAAGTGGCCTTTTGAAGTTAGCTTGGAAACTTTGTGCCACAATCCCTGTGGCTGATTACATACATAAAACCACAGGGGACTGAAGTACAGCTGGAGGTTCCTTCTAGACCTGGTTACTACGTCACACTAGAGTTAACTAACTTGGTTGGGGCAGTCTGACTAGACTTGTTAACGATATTTCTAGTAACATTAGTTGAACGCTAGTTCAAGGTGGCCTGCTGACAGGCTGCGTTCCAATTAACTGTTTGTGTTTTGCATTAGTCAGCGAGGCCTACAGGGAAATGCTTGCTGCAGACAACCTTGATATTGACAACATGAGACACACAATTCGAGACTACTCCTTATCGGGGGCCTACCGAAAGATCATCATCCGGCCTCAGAGTGTCAGCTGGTGAGTGTGAGCTGAAGCAGAGCTGGGGTGTTCTTTAGACTCATGAGTTTTTGTGTCGTGTGCCTTTCTGTGCTCAGAACATAGCTGTCGCTTGTCCTAATTATCTGGGTTGTTATTTTTCAAGTGCTCAGCAAATTAGAATTGGCTACAATCATACAGTGAAAGTTACTTCTCTTACATTTGGTTGGAATCACTGACTAATTGAACAGATAATACAGAAAATGAGCTTTCTTGTCTTTCTCTGTAAAACTTCCATTTGCTTCTGGGACTAGAAAGATGGCTTAGCAGTAAGCACTGGCTGCTTCTCCAGAGGACCCAGGTTCAATTCCCAGCATCCACATGTCAGCTCACAGCGGTCTGTAATTCCAGTCCCAGGAGATCCACAGCCT
The DNA here is from genome assembly GCF_008632895.1 of Mastomys coucha. Taxonomy (NCBI): domain Eukaryota; kingdom Metazoa; phylum Chordata; class Mammalia; order Rodentia; family Muridae; genus Mastomys; species Mastomys coucha. The sequence goes on along the minus strand of NW_022196901.1, from coordinate 18,333,731 downwards.
CTTCTGACCTCCTTGGACACTGCACACCTGGTGCACAGACACGCATGCAGGCAAAACATTCATACATACAAAATAAAATTAGAATTAAATATTTTAAAGGATACCTTTGATATTTTGATACTATTTTTTCAAGTTTTTTTTTTTTTTAACTTTAAAATGAAATTCTGAACTAGTTGCCCATTTCTAGGAAATTCTCTTTCCTGCTTCTCTTTCTTTTCCTGGCTGTGGCCATGAAGTTGTCAGAGTTGGAGTTTACCATCCACACTCTGGAGAGCAGTCCCTCTCAGGAGAGATGATGGTGGTGCCTACTGTGATGGCAGTGGTGCCCACAGTAGAGGAAATGTGAATGCCGTGGTTACTTCCACCTTGTCTATACAAAGTGACACCTACCATGCTAGGAACAATCCACAACCTTCCCATCATCCAGTGCCATCTGTGTTCTACTGTAAAGCAATGGGGAGGCCTGCTAGTCAGCCTGTAATGGAGACAACTGACGACAATGAGCCTTGTGCTCCTGATGTTCACTCATGCTCACCTCTCCGATGTTTACTCATGCTCACCTCTCTGTGTTTTGAAGGGAAGTTGTTGCATATGATGATCCTAAAATTCCACTTTTCAACACGGATGTGGACAACCTAGAGGGAAAACCACCACCAGTGTTTGCTTCTGGTAAATCAGCGAGCTGCAGAGTGTTTTCTTGTGGGTCTGTGCGTGCACATTGCACATGCAGGGAGATCAGAGGACGATTTGGGGGGCAGGGGGGTTGGTTCTCTTTACCCTTTGGGTCCCATGGATCAAATTTAAGTCCAGGCTTAGTGGCAGGTGCTTCTACTTGATGGGCCAGCCCTTCCTGCCCTGTTTATCAGGGTTCCTGAGTAAAGTTTCCACCACCACCCCCACTGGTCTATACACTCCTCTGCTCTCATTTTGTGGCCTCATTCTCCCAGGACCCTTGGGGGGTGGAATTGTGAAGAAAGAGGCATAGCTTTGGGGGAGCCCCATGATCTTTGGTCAGCCTGCAGCCACCTTCAGTCTTTGACCATGCTCTTCTTTCTTGACTGGCAGAAGGCAAATACAGGGCTCTGAAGATGGACTTTTCTCTTCCTCCTTCTACTTACGCCACCATGGCCATTCGAGAAGTGCTCAAAATGGACACCAGCATCAAGAACCAGACCCAGCTAAATACAAGCTGGCTGCGATGAACAGTGCATCGCTCAGAGAGGGAACGCACACCTGCTTCTGACCTCCTGTTCTGGTCTTTTTTAAGTGCTGACTCATATTTGGAATTTGAAACTTTTATAGTAAAGGATTATTTGTATTTTATGAAGTTTTTATCAGCGTAAATACTTTGCAATATTTGTACACATATACAAATCCTGAGGATCTTAATTACAGCTCAGAAAATATAAATTGATCAGCAAATCATTTAGATGCTTCAGCTCCAGTGCAGCCTCAGCTCTGTGGCTGTGTGACAGTAAAGGGGCTTTGGGCTAAAGTTGAGGTTTTAGGTTTTGCTTCACACTTACATACAAACAAGAATCTTAGAAGTTTGTGATGGGATTACACATGGCCCATGTCAGAGCAAATGCAGCGGACTGGAAGTTAGAGACTGTGCATTTAACACGCAGTACTCATGTTGGTTTCAATAATAACAAAACATCCACAGGTTTATAAACACAGTGTAGCTTTTGTTGTGCGACTGCGTTAGTTTCGGGTGAACATTTATAGACATCTTAGGTTGCATTGGCTTTTCTGGTTAGTCTATCAGCATCTTTCAGGGCACCCTTTCCCTTAATATACGCCTGTAACTTTTATTAGTTACAGTCTGATTTTACTCTAGGTGCCTTTTACTTTCTGAACCCTTTCACTGGACTCAAAAGTAAATAGTGATCACAAAGAAAATCTGGAAAGAATAGAAGGGCTCCTGCTTTCACGCACAGCTAACCCACAGTCCGCAGCTCATGGCAGTGCAGAAACCCTCCTCTGAAAGGATGGATATACCTTTCTGAAGGTGTTGGAGATGACTCTAGCCAGTTTTATTTTCTATTATTTTTAAAAGCAAATGTAATAAATATTTTTATGAACACCTTTTTACTAATTATGTAAATAAATAAATATTATAAAGCAGTGCGTGTAAAAATCTTGTCCCTGGCTAAAGGTCAGCAGGGTGCTCAGTGAGTGGACAGGTTTCAGCAGATGTGGCATAGCGTGTCTCCATCAGGTATGGGGTGTGAGACTCATACAGTGCCCACGGGGGTGACTGATTCATGGCCTGGAGGTCATTCCTCCCACAGTGTCGCTTCCTGGCCTCCCAGGGTGAAGTGAAGTGGAGTGAAGGAAATCCCTGGACAGAAAGAACAATTGAGAACCAATAGTGCATTTATCCTCTCCTCACACTGGCCACATTGCTGAGGCTGCAAGAGTTAGGACTGATCCTTCCACCAGCTCACACTTCTAAGGATTTACTGAAAAATGATACCCTGGATTCAAATAGTATGCAAACACAAAAGAGTATTTTATTCTGCAGAAGTCCAGCATGCTGGGGCCTACCATCTGCAAAGTTAGATCCTGAAGTGAACTCATAGGACCAATTTAAAGTACCTTAGGGGAATTCCAGAGTAGGTGATCTTCATCTTGCTCCAACTCTAGGAATATTCCAGAACCACTGCTCGGGCCTAGGGGCCTGGAGTCTATTGCTCTGGAAGTCTGGAAACCGTTGCTGACCCATTGTCCTTGTCTCAGGTAAAGCAGCTTCTGAGGCCTGGCCTTGCCTAGTTCTTGGAAACAGAGATTTAGGCCTGGTCTCCTGAACTGCCAATTTGAAGCCTGTCATGGAGTTACCTAGCTTCTCAAAGCAAAAAGGTAAATAACTCAAAGTAGCTTCAGGAAGTCCTGAAAATGACCAGATTCACTAGCCTCTCCCCCCCCC
>NW_022196901.1:18328764-18330792 GCF_008632895.1 Mastomys coucha | reverse complement strand
CCCCCCCCCAACCCCCCTGCTGGAGTAAACTATAGGAGCAGAGCTGCCAAGAAGTCTCAGACAGAGACCAGACCAGCTGCCCGCAAGAGGCAGAACCATCTGGGCTGCCTGGAAGAGGCATAGAGCAGAGGTACCTGCTGAGCCTGCCTGCAGGCTGTGAGTGTTCCCAGCTTTGTGGATTGTCAACTGTGTTAAGGTGACCTTTGGTGATGCGGCTGTCTTGAATCATTTCTGATTCTGTAAGTCTCCTCTCGTCCATCGTCCTGTAAATGACTCGCTGGTTCACCAAGCTGGACCTCGATGGACAAGTAAATGTATGCTGAATCTCCAGCGTGAACATGATGTCACAGGCAGCAGGAGCATCGAGGCATGGCAGACTGAGGGGCAGTCTGAGCCTGGTCTACAGAGTGAGTTCCAGGACAGCCAGGGCTATACAGAGAAACCCTGACTCAAAAAACCAAAAAAAGAAAAGAGAAGAACTCTCAAGAGAGTAGCTCACAGCCCAGGAAACTGCAGCATCGGCGGGTTTATTATACAGGATGTACTTCAGGGATAGCCAGACTGAAGAGATAGATGCATAAGGAAAGTTAGAGGGAAAGGCTAGAACTTCCAGCCAGAGCAGCACCTCAGTGTAGTCACTGCACCCCATAGTCTAGGGGTTTATAAAAGTTCTGCCACAGAGGCATGAATGGCCAAAATCTGATTGGGTTAAATCAGTCCTTCTTGCTTCCTGAAGAGATGCTGAAACTCCAGACCTCCATCCAACCCTGGCTAGTTTCCCTGGCAGCAAGCCCAAATGCTGTGGTCATTTAAGAACCTGGAAGGGACTTTTTATGAGTAGCTATTTTATTCGTTTTTCATTTATGTCTATAAGCATTTGCCTGCATGGATGCCTGTGTACAGTGTACATGTGTACAGTGCCCATGGAGGCCAGAAGAGAGAGTCAGATCCTCTAGAACTGGAGTTGTAGGCAGTTGTGTACTGCAAGTGGGTGCTGGGAATTGAACCCAGGTCTTCTGGAAGAGATGCTAGTACTCTTAAAGCACTGAGCCATCTCCCCACCCCCAGCAGTTGTTTCTTGTCAGAAATTCAAGAGTTTGAGGAGCTCTGTGCCAGAGTTGAAAAAGACCAAATACACAGTTTTGTTATAAATTCTAACCTCACGAATATGTAGTTTTAAATCATGATAAATGCTGTGAAGAAAATTCAGCAAGAGAATGAGGGGGTGGAAGGAAAGTGTTGTCCGTTTAGCGGAGTCATTGAGCAAACCTCTCTGGGGAAAGTATCATCCGGGGAGAGCTCAGATGAGAGCATGAGAAAGAAGAGGTGAGCCAGAGGCCCTGAACGGAAGCATGCTCAGCCTGCTGGGGCAGAAACAAAAGACATGTTTTAGGTATCAAAGTATAAATGGTAGGCTGGCAGGATGGTTCTGTGGTTAAAGACGCTTGCCACCAAGCCTGGTGACTAGAGCCTGCCTCTGTCAGATTTCCTGTAAGCAAGTCTGTGGGCATTTTCTTATGGGAGGGCCAGCCCATGGTGGGCAAGGCCACAGCTGGACAAGTCCTAGTGGGAGGCAGGTAGTGTAAGAACACTATGCCACAGAGAGCAGGCCAGCAAGCAGGGTTCCTCCAGGCCTTTCTGCTTCCGTTCCTGGCTCTAGAACTCTGCCTTGAGCTCCTGCCCTGACTTCTGCCATGGGTGCTGTAAGCTGTGAGATACACTAAACCCTTTCCTCCAGAGCTCCTTCTGGTCATGGTGCTTATCACAGCAACAGAAAGCAAACTAAGACACGGGGAGTATGAGTGAGGCCTTGGAAGTCTGGCTTTCCAGGTGAGGTCAAGAGAAAACAGCCGTTGTCACCAGAGCATCTTAGAAGGAAGGATACCTCCTTAGCACCCCAGTCATAAAAGGATACCTCCTTAGCACCCCTGTCATAGAAGGATACCTCCTTAGCACCCCAGTCATAGAAGGATACCTCCTTAGCACCCCTGTCATAGAGGGATACCTCCTTAGCACCCCTGTCATAGA
>NW_022196901.1:18319515-18327917 GCF_008632895.1 Mastomys coucha | reverse complement strand
AGCACCCCTGTCATAGAAGAATACCTCCTTAGCACCCCTGTCATAGAGGGATACCTCCTTAGCACCCCAGTCATAGAGGGATACCTCCTTAGCACCCCAGTCATAGAGGGATACCTCCTTAGCACCCCAGTCAGAGAGACTTTTTTTTTTTTTTTTGAGACAGGGTGTCATTTAGTCTAAGGTTAAACTTCAACTCGGTATTTAGTGAGTTTATGATCCCCCTGCATCTACTTTCTTTTTTCTTTTCTTTCTTTTTTTTGGGGATGGGGCAGAGTGGAGAGCAGGGTGTGGGGGAAGGAGAGTTGGTTTGGCTTTGCTTTTTCAAGATTGGGTTCCTTGGGCTAGAGAGATGGCTCAGCAGTTAAGAGCACTGACTGCTCTTCCAGAGGTCATGAGTTCAAATTCCAGCAACCACATGGTGGCTCACAACCATCCGTAATGAGAAACAAGTAAAAAAACCTATAAGGCCAGAGTGAGCGGAACCAGAGCAAAAGGGAGAAAGAGAAGGGGGGGAAGAAAAAAGAAAAGGGAAGTTTCCTCTGTGTAGCCCTGGCTGTCCTGGAACTCGATTTGTAGACCAGGCTGGCCTCAAACTCAGAGCTCTGCCTACCTCTGCCTCTCAAGTGCCAGGATTAAAGGTGTGTAAAACCATGCTTGTCCCTATTTTTTATTTTTAATTTTGTGTAAATTGTGTGTTGGGTATGTGCGCCTGACTGCAGTGCCCACAGAGGCCAGAGGTGTGGGATCACTCTGAACCTGCAGTTATGGGAGGGAGTTGTGAGCTGCCTGACAGTGGAGCATGCTGGGAATAGATATATTCGTGCCATAGCCTGTGTGAGCTAAGAGCACGACTTGTGGAGTCAGTTCTTGATTTCCACCATGGAGGCACTGGGGATCAACCACATGGAGTCATGCAGCTTGTGAGGCAAGCACATGTAACCCCTTGTAACATCTCCTTCCTTTTCATTTCTTGAAGTCCTTTCTGCCTTTATTCTTCTTTCCCTTGCATGCATAGCAATGTAAAACTATATAGAATCTCTTTTATTCTTAAAGGCACCACAATGACTAACAAAGATATAGATAGCAATAACAATGAATGTGATTGTTAGATTAATCTACCAAAGAGGAAAAATTATTTGTGTAGGTACAGGTTGCTATAACCAAGTACCATAGTAAAGGGGTGTGAAACTATGTGCGTCCCTACTTTTATTTTTAATTTTGTATTTATATGTATCATATGTATTATATATTATTATATTTTATAATTATATTTATAATTATATTTTTGTAATTATTATGTATTTATATTTATATTTAATTTTGTATATGTTACCCTACCATAGAGTAGAGTATAGGAGCAGCGGGGGGTGGGGAGCAGACTGTTACTTGTCTGGCCTCAGTGGGAGAGAAGCACCTAGCCTGGTAGAGACTTGAAATGCCAGGGTGAGGGGATACCCAGGGGAGCCCGCACCCACTCAGAGGAGAAAGGGAGGGGGAAGGATTGTGGAGGGGGTGACTGGGAGGAGGGCAGTGAGCAGAATGTAAAATGAATAAATAAAAAAGTAAATTTGAAAAAAAGACAAGCGCCGGGCAGTGGTGCCTTTAATCCCAGCACTTGGGAGGCAGAGGTAGGTGGATCTCTAAGCTCGAGGCCAGCCTGGTCTAAAAAGTGAATTCCAGAACAGCCAGGGCTACACAGAGAAACCCTGTCTCAAAAAAAAAAAAAAAAAAAAAAAAAAAAGACAAGCAACATAAAAAAATTGCACTGATCCCATCATCTGGGTTCCACCCTCATGCCTAATTAATCGCCTCCCAAAGACCCAGCACACATTTTAGAGAACATACATGTTCAGTCTATAGGAAGTCTAAAGCCAGCATAAAATTAATATTTAAAACATTTAATATATTCTAACCATTAAAAGTTAATGATCTGCTGAATATGTCTTGAAATTCCATCAACTCCCACAGGAAACTCCTACCATGGAGATAGTTATCCACCTCAGATGTCTGAGGAAGCGAGTTGTATCCTTCCAGCCAGAGCCCTGATTGGCATATGTCAGTTTCGTTAAAGTATGATCTGCTTTTCTAAAATTAATGCAGAAAATGAGTACCTGAAGACAGGGTTTGCTGAGTGTGCATGTGTGTGTAACAGGGGCTGCAACAACCCCTGTATGCCCCACCCCCTCCCAACTGTTGGTTTTTATCGTGTTAATAGCCAGGATTGGGAGACAATGGCTATCCACTTTTGAGCAAACTTGCCTTTTTCAGCCAGCAGTAAATATGATGCTATTAAAAAGGTAAGCACTGACCAGATCCTAGCGGCTGCTCAGACTGGTTTCTCGAATGAAGAAACTGAAGGCCAGAGCCCACGAGTCTGGGTGAGTGAGCATGTCCCCTTCTCTCTGCTTCCTTTCTGCCTGGATTCTAAAAGCTGCTCTCTCAGTGCCTTGAATGTGTACTGGGGAATGACGGGGCAGCATTACTCTCTCCCCATCTCTCATACTCTCCTCAGTGAGAATGGGGATCATCTAGCAACCTAAACTGGTCTCAAACTTGCTACACAGCTAAGGATGACCTTGAACCTTTCTGATCCTCCTACTTCTCCAGTGCTGGAATTACAGGTAAATGCTACTACACTCAGTTCATGAAATGCCAGAGATTGAGCCCAGTGCTTCATGAATGCCAGGCTTATTAGCCATATGCCCAGCCCATCTCTTCTTGGACTAACTCTAGGAAGGGGCTTGTGAACCCTCTGGCATTAGTGCTCAGTGCCTGTCCTTGCTGGGTCTGCATCACCTAGTTTTAGGAACAAGAGAATGTCCCTTTAGAAAGGATTTCCATCTTAGTGAGTCTCATCACTTTGAGGTGTTATCTGACTAGTCTGGCTTATCTCAGCAAGAAGCCTGTAAGGTCAGTTTAGTCAGAACCCCCTGTGGTGGTTTGAACATGCTTGACCCAGGAAGTGGCACTATTAGGAGTTGTGTCTTTGTTGTTAGGTGTGGCCTTGTTGGAAGAAGTGTGTCACTGTGGGGATGGGCAACGAGACTCTCCTAACTACATGAGAGCCAGTCTTCTAGTGGCCTTCAGATGAAGATGTAGAACTCTCAGCTCTTCCTGCACCTTGACTGCCTGGATGCTGCCTGCACCCACTATGATAATAATGGACTGACCCTTTGAACTCGTAAGCCAGCCCCAATTGTCCTTGGCCATGTTGTCAGTTCACAGCAGTAAAACCCTAAGACACCACCTTTCTCCTCATAGTTCCTCTGACTAATTTCCTTTCCATCAACTGCCTATTCCGTTCCATGGCTTTGCATTGCCACACACTATACTCTCTCTATAGCAGGATTCTCTATGTAACACAGGCTGGCATCAGACTCATAATACTCCTGCCTCAGCTTCCCAAAGCCTGAGAATATAGTTATGCACCATCATAACTACCAGCTTAAAATCTCTACTTTACCTAATTTGCATTCAGAGTTGAGTTTAAACTCTGTCCTACCTCAAACACTATAGCATTCTCTTGAATAAAGTGCTCCTTACTAATGTCCTTAACAACTGTCAAATATTGTTTTCTTTGATGGTGTCTCCATGCAAGCTATGAATTTGGACTACTGTTTCACACCATTTGTAAAACAAAAATGAAAACAAAAGCAAAATAAATCAAACAAAGATATTAAAACTCTTAAAAGGGAATCAGGTATGATTGTGTATGCTGGTAGCCAGGCTGAGTTACAAAGTGAGGATCTACCAAAATAAAAAACAATAAACAAACAAACAAAACCAAAGGACATCCTGAAGTATTCATAAAATGAAACTCTATAAATGTCTATGATTTACAAAGTTGGAGGAAATTACAAGAAACAGATTAAATAAGACTGACAAGATATGGATAATGTAGAATCTAAATGATGATGACATGAGTTTTTGAGATATATACACAAACACACACACACATATATATATCTTTATCTATATCTGTATTGACATAAATATAGATATGTGTGTGTGTGTGTAGTAATGTATCCATAGAGGAGAGACATATTATATGTCACTCCTATACATATTTACATAATATATAATGTGGCTTGTGTTTTTTCAATTATTTTATTTTCAATTATGTATATATGTATGCGTATGTTCTCATGTGTGGGTGCCCATGCTAGCCAGAAGGTTTCAGATTCCCTTGGCGTTGGAGTTTCAGCAGCTGAGATCTGTGCAATGGAATCTGCACAATGGACGTGCTAGGAACCAAACTCGGGTCCTCTGCAGAGCGGTCTGAAGGCTTAGCTGGTGAGCTCCCTCCTCAGGCCCTGCCTGAGCTGCAGGGCTTTGTTTTTAAAGAAGCTTCTTCTGATAGTGCTCAGAAACAGAACACTAGAAAGAGTGGCCCCATCCCTTCCACCTTTTCTCCTGCGCACAAGTTTCTATCAGGACACCTGTGTTTCACTAGAAGCAGAAAGCTGTTGGACACCTGGGTCTTTTGTTTCAGCCAGTGCTCACATATATCTGTGCTGATGTACTATTGAAAGTACTGCCTTAAAAATAAAAACAGCCTGTGGCATATGCTATCTTAAAACCTCCTTCTTGGGGCTGGTGAGATGGCTCAGCTACTGACTGCTCTTCAGAAGGTCATGAATTCAAATCCCCGCAACCACATGGTGGCTCACAACTACCCATAATGAAATCTGATGCCCTCTTCTGGTGTGTCTGAAGACAGCTACAGTGTACTTATTTATAATAATAAATAAATCTAAAACAAAACAAAACAAACAAAAAAAACAACAAAAAAACCTTCTTCTTAGAGCTAGAGAGATGGCTCAGCAGTTAAGAGCACCGACTGCTTTTCCAGAGGTCCTGAGTTCAAGTCCCAGCAATCACATGGTAGCTCACAGCCATCTGTAATAGGATCTGATGCCCTCTTCTGGTGTATCTAAAGATAAGCTACAGTGTCTTCATATATATAAAGTAAATAAATAAATCTTAAAAAAAAAAAAAAAAACCTCCTTCTTAACCACCCCAAAATCTCACAAAAATAACCCATTACTTGATAGAGACCTCATGGGCCTTCTACCATGGTGAGTCTCAAAGAAATCAGTGTTTTGATTCTGACTTGGGGAAGAAAAGGTGGTCTGGTCTTTTCTGACCAAATATAAGTTTTGTAAATTAAAATAATGATAATTAAAAGACTGAGACAACCTATAGACATCTGCCCAACCAAACCAAGTAATTATGGCAAAGTATTATTTTCAGAAAGTTTAAAAACACAACTCATTGAAATGTCAACTCATTAAAGAGGGAATGAGCCAGGGGTGACACTGGTTCAGACTGGGTACTGCCCTTGAGAACAGAGCCATGTTTAGTTTCTCTCCTCCATCCCCCTCTTCCTGTTTTTTGGCCACTCTCTTCTCTTTCCTTCCCCCTTTCCTCTCCTCTTCCTCTTCTTCTTCCTCTCTCTTCCTCTTTCTCCGCTGCCCCTTCAAAAGGTGTCTTGATATGCAGCCCAGATTGGCCTTCAACCATGACCTTCTGCCTTAACTTCCTCAGTAGGATGTCAGGCTGTGCCCCCATGCCCATCCTAGAAGAGAAATTTCAAGAAAAATAGTTCATTTTCAACTACATGAATTTCTAGAGAATTACTTTGTGTAAACAAACCAAATTCCAAAAGGTTGTAGCCATATAGTTCCACTTCCTTTTGTTTGAGACAGGGTTTCACTGTGTACCGCTAAGTGGCTTTGAACTCATAGAAGTCTGCCTGCCTCTGCATCCTGAGTGCTGAATATGCACAGTATATGACGGTAGCCAGGACCTTTGATATAACATTTCTACTAGACAGAAATTACTTGTACCTCTACTAGACAAAAGTCTACATGTTTACACATAATCTCATAAATTCTAATTCTTTTCTTCTTATGTGTGATTTCTTCTTATGGACAGTGATTTAAACAATGGGACTTCTAGATGGGTCAACAAAGCACAATCCAAAACTCAGAGTCAAACATTGACCTGTTTTTATGGAACCTATAAGTTAAGCTAAAAATGATTTAAAGCCAGTTGTGGTGGATACCTTTAATTCCAGCACTGAGAAGTGAGATGGGAATCTGTGAGTTCCAGGCCAATTTGGTCTACGAAGTGAGGATAGCCAAGACAGACAAACCCTGTCTTGGGGGGAAGCCTGATTGGTGGGGGATTGGAAGTGGGCTGGAGAGATGGCTCAACAGTCAAGAGTGATGGATGCTCTACCAGAGAACCCCAGCTTACTTTCCAGTAGTCAAATCAGGTGGCTCACAACTGCAGGAATCTGATGCCTTCTTCTGGCCTAAGCAGACAGATATGCACAGGTCACATACCCACACAGAGACACAAATCTTTCTTTTTCTTTCTCCCTTCCTTCCTTCCTTCCTTCCTTCCTTCCTTCCTTCCTTCCTTCCTCTCTCTCTTTCTCTCTCTCTCTCTCTCCCTCCCTCCCTCCTTCCCTCTCTCTCTCTCTCTCTCTTTCTCTCTCTCCCTCCCTCCCTCCCTCCTTCCCTCCCTCTCTCTCTCTCTCTCTCTCTGATTGGTTTGGGTTTGGTTGGTTGGTTGGTTGGTTTTGGTTTTTCAAGACAGGGTTTCTCTGTGTAGCCCTGGCTGTCCTGGAACTCACTCAGTAGCAACCACATGATGGCTCACAACATGCAGTGTACTCATATACATAAAATCAATCAATCTATCAATCTTTAAAACATTTCTGCATAGCTTTCTGTGTATACATAAGTCTGTCTCCCATGAATAAATATGAAGGAACAAAAATGCTAACTCTCACTTTGAAAGTATGGTTAATATTGTAAGAAACCACCCACGGTCTTCCAAATACTCCATCTTGCATCCCCACAAGCAATGGAGGAGTGGGGTCTGGGGTCCAGGCCTTTTGATAAGTGTGTGAGAGATACACGGGTGGTGTGTTACTTTTCAGCTCCTTGGTGGCCTGTGACACTTCACATACTGAGAGCATGAAGGGTAGACAAGTTTTTGAGGGCTGTTGCTATAAAGAGACATAAAGGGTGGGTTACTTGTGGCAGGAATTAAACGGTGGGGTTTTTTGTCTGTTTGATTGCTTTGCTTTTATTTTTACATGGCTAGGAAGGTGCCTTGCCAGCTAGAGTGCACTGTTCTGCAGAGAACCTGAATTCAGTTCCCAGCATCCACTTCAGGTATCTCACAGCTGTCTGTAAGTCCAGCTCCAAGTTGCTGGCACCCTCTTCTAGGCTCTTGTAGATGCTTCAGATACAGAATACATACATGCAAAATCACAGACAGACACAATTTTATATTTTTGAAGTCTTTTTTTAAAACAAAAGTTCTTATCCACAACGGTGATCTGTGCATCAAATATTCAGCTTCATTTTATCTTAATGTTGTTCAAGTTCATCCTAAAGTAATGTTCACTAATGGTAAAGTAACACTCCTAAAGGCTGAGGCTTGTAGCTATAAAGCTTTCTATGTGGTACCCCTGCTGGGATCATAAACAAGAGCGTGGTGTCTCAAGGTATCCAGGGCACACACTGTGCATCCTCCAGCTGCCTACATAGCCAAGAGGATGAAACCATGCTGCTTTATCAAGGGCAGACATTCTCTTGGCTCACAAATAAGCCTAGCTGCTGAGAACAGGCAAACTGTCCTGGAAGAGTCCTGTACGTGTCAAATCACTCAATAACCCTCATCAGAAATGTACCCAACTGGGGCGACCCCATACACATAAATAATGCCTGCTTTTGCTTTCTGTTCTCACTCCCCTGCAACCACACACTAAATATGCACATGTGCACAAGAGCCATGAATGGGCTCATTGATCTATGACAGTGCATTCCCACATCAGTGTCTCCTAGTCCATCAAGGGCATGAGAGTTTTAGATCCTTCTGGGAATGTAGGTCAAGACATGGGTGGGATCCAGGAAGGTGGTAATATACTCTCTTCCCACTTCACATGAGGAACCAACTCAGGCAGGAGAATCAGATTTACTATACTGAATCAGTTTTTATTACCGAAGCTTGTGACTTCAGAACTGAATGGATCCCACCCAGGCCCCACCCGGCTGGGCAGGGGAAGGGAAAGGAAACAAGGCCTCGAAGCCTCCACATTGATAGCAGACCTCCTTCAAGGAGGATGAGCTACTGGTGTCCACTGGCTCACTGTACGGTAGGAGAGGACTGAAGATTTACACTGGGTTAGGGCCAGGGCCATCACTGCACATGAGTAAGGAGCATGGTTTCCTCTCAGCTAGTCCTATAACAGAAGCACGAAGGCTTAAAGTTGATATAGGTATCCAGTTGACTCCTCATTCGGTGGCTTTCAGAAGGTCTCTTACCCTGCTTCCTCCTCCCCAGTGAAAGAGAGCCTTTACTGGGTCCCCAGTGAGAAACAG
>NW_022196901.1:18311899-18314923 GCF_008632895.1 Mastomys coucha | reverse complement strand
GTCACCCCACATCTTTTTAAATTAGATGAGGGGTTGGGGAATGTAGTGAGGAGGACTTAGCAGTGACAGGCCTGGTAGAGAGAGACAACTCTGGAGTTATTCTTCATGTGTGTGCCAGCACTCCTGTGTGCACACTCAAAGTCACAAATGTAATAAATGGGAGCGCTGGCTTAGAGGAAGATAGGGCTTTGCATTTAAAACCGTGTTAACATTCCTGAGTAGATGGACCCAATGCACTGGGTAGTACATTAAGGATTCTGCTTGTACAAAAAGGGAGTTAATGCCAACATAGTCTCTACATGGGTGTGTTGCTTTATTATCTCATTGTTGCAGGTCTAATTGCCTCTGATATTTGTTCTTCAGCTTTGGAGCTTGAGATGAACTGGTCCGACTTTCAGAAGAAAGGTATGCAGCAGGGGTAGGTTTTATTTAGCCGCTTATGTATGTTTTCAATGTTAAACAAATAACTAGAAACAAGCAAGTTTATCTATTTTGATATACTTCAGATAGGTAGCTGGTCCTCAAAGACTTTAGAGATTTGCAGAATATGTCATTTAAAATGTTTAATAAAAGGCTTTTTGTGACGGCCACATCAGCTCCTGGAAGCACCCCTAATCTCCTCCGAAGATGATGGTGGGCACAGAAGAACCTCTTCCTGGGGCTCACTTCCACTGTGTCAAAGCCGGCCGCAGGGTTACAACTGCCTGACCTGGACTGCTGACAGTATGCCATCCAACCTGGGCAAGCAGGACACTGGGGAGTCAATGGTCCCACTTTGCCTAGACAAGATAGCACAGTCCTCCGAAGCCCCTGTTTCACAAGAAAGTCTGTCAGATCTTCTGGGCCTGGCAGGCAAAGATGCACAGCCCCATGCACAGTTTATGGAGCATGGGGTGGATGTCCGGACAGCCATTAAGTCTGTCAGTTATTAGATCCTGAAGCTGTTCGATCTGCTCTTCCCGTTTGCTCAGGTAAAACTCATCCTCCTTAGGTCTCTGATGGGTTTGAAGACTAGACTAGTGGTAGAGTTAAGTTCAGAGCTAACAATCAGTGGAGTTCTGATAGTTATCATAGCCACAGCTTGAGAGCTTAAATATGTCTTCTAAATATAAACTTAAAGGGGACTTCTCATTGTGCTCATTTGACACAAACACTCTGTAGAACTTTGGACTCCCCAAGACAGGACAAGTGGTCTGGACATTGTAAATATAATTCTTTTATTTTGTCATATTCTTTACAATTTATAAAATATTGTAACAATAAAATGAGTATTATAAAAATTGTCTCATATAAAACAACAATCAATTGAACAGTTGATAGTTCTGCTGCACCAAGAAATGAATTGTAGGCAAGATTTTTGGATACAGACTTCCTGCTATGGTCAAAGCTATTTGACTTGAGTGATTGTCTTCATTCTCAGCCCACAGAGAACAGGTTACATTCATTTAAGAAATAGTGTGTGTATTAAGATGGTCTATCCATAAAGTCATTCACCAACTGTTTCAATGAACAATGGTTCTGCTTGGAGGGTGGCACAGACATTAGGTGAGGGTAAGAATTTGGTTCATTGGCTATGATGATTTTGAAAAGCATTCATCTCATAGAAAGAGTAACTTATAAAGTCCCCTTCTTCAAACTTGATACAATAGTTACAAACATCAAGCAAAGCATTCAGTCTCACTCTTTGTTGATTTCTTACACGCCATCTCTCAAGTTAATTATCTACGTTTCTTTTGGCTGTATAAATACATTTGAAATATGTAAGCTGTTCTGAAAACCGTAGAATAGTGTAAAAACATCAAATAAACAATACTACTAATAGGCTGAAATAGAAGAAGCCTGATTTCAAGACCATTGTGTGCTACACAGCAAGACACTGTCATGTACAAACAAGCAGAAAGTGTATATGGATTGTACAATATTGGACCTATTTCTCCAATTATCAAATTAGACCATTGGATGACAGCCAACAAATTTCTAATTCCTCATATTTTTGGATTTCAATCAATTAGGATATGTTGGTAATATTAATATTCATACTAAGATTTTTAAGAAAAAGTAATTGTTACTTCCTGTTGTTTTTGTTGTTAGAGATGGAATTATGATTGAGTGGGTTTGTTGAAAGATTACTTTCTTGCTTCTAGGGTGTAGTTTTGCTCCTTATGTTGATGTTTTCCATCTATTATCCTTTGTAGGGCTGGATTTGGGGAAAGACATTGTGTAAATTTGGTTCTGTCATGGAATATCTTGTTTTCTCCATCTAAGGTAATTGAGAATTTTGCGGGGTATAGTAGCCTGGGCTGGCATTTGTGTTCTCTTAGGGTCTGTATCATAATCTGCCCAGGATCTTCTGGCTTTCATAGTCTCTGGTGAGAAGTCTAGTGTAATTCTGATAGGCCTGCCTTTATACGTTACTTGACCTTTTTCCCTTATTGCTTTCTTTGTTTAGTGCATTTGGTATTTTGATTATTATGTGACGGGAGGAATTTCTTTCCTGGTCCAGTCTATTTAGAGTTCTGTAGGCTTCTTGTATATTCATAGGCATCTCTTTCTTTAGATTAGGGAAGTTTTCTTTTTTTCTTTTTTTTTTTAATTTTAGTATTTTCTTTTCTTATTTTTAGATTTTATCTTATTTATGTGTATGAGTACACTGTAGCTATACAGATGGCCATGAGCTATCATGTGTGTGGCTGCTGTTGAACTCAGGACCTCTGCCGACCCCACTTGCTCTGGCCCTGCTTGCTCTGGTGTAATTTACTGCAGCTGTCTTCAGATGCACCAGAAGAGCTTGTTTGTCTCATTACGGGTGGTTGTGAGCCACCATGTAGTTGCTGGAATCTGAACTCAGGACCTTCAGAAGAGCAGTCAGTGCTCTTACCCGCTGAGCCATCTCGCCAGCCCGGAAGTTTTCTTTTATAATTTTGTTGAAGATATTTACTGGCCCTTGAAGTTGGAGGTCTTCACTCTCTTCTATACCTATTATCCTTAGGTTTAGTCTTCTGATTGTGTCCTGGATTTCCTGGA
>NW_022196901.1:18310428-18311691 GCF_008632895.1 Mastomys coucha | reverse complement strand
CTCTTGTATTCTGTTGGTGATGCTTGCATCTATGACTCCTGACCTCTTTCCTAGGTTTTCTAACTCCAAGGTTGTCTCCTTTTTTGATTTCTTTACTGTTTCTAATTCCATTTTTAGATCCTGGATGGTTTTGTTCATTTCCTTTGCCTGGCTGAATGTGTTTTCCTGTAATTCTTTAAGGGATTTTTGTGTTTCATCTTTAAGAACTGCTACCTGTTTACCTGTGTTCTCCTGTATTTCTTTGAGGGAGTTATTTATGTCCTTAAAGTCCTGTAGCATCATCATGAGAAGTGATTTTTGTCCAGGACTTGCTATGGTGGGAGAATTGAGTTCTGATTATGCCAAGTAACCTTGGTTTGTGTTGCTTATATTCTTTTTTGTTTGTTTGCTTTGTTTTGTTTTTCGAGACAGGATTTCTCTGAGTAGCCCAGGCTATCCAGGAACTCACTCTGTAGACCAGGCTGGCCTCAAATTCAGAAATCTGGCTGCCTCTGTCTCCCAAGTGCTGGGATTAAAGGCATGCGCCACCAATGCCCGGCTGTGTTGCTTATGTTCTTATGCTTGCCCTACATCATCTGGTTATCTCTAGTGCTACCTGCCCTTGCTAAATCTGACTGGAGCCTGTCCTTCCTGTGATCCTGGTTTTGTCAGAACTCCTCAAGAGTTAAGCTGTCTCTGTGATTCTGGGTGTGTTAGAGCACCTGGGAGTGCAGCTTCCTCTGGGTGTTGTGGGACTGGCTGCAAAATTTGCTCCCAAAGTCTGTTCAGGGAACAGGCCAAGATAGACTGCAAGGAACCTGAGCCACTGGTGGAGTTCCTGCCTGCCTTGGTCCTGCTAGTCCCAGGTACTCCTGGTGTTGGGACAGATGTTGTGTCCTCCTCACCTCTGATCCTATGATCCTGTAAATATAATTCTTCCCTTGATAGTTTTCATAGTTGTTCTAATTGTATGTAGTTTACTGTGTTAGAGATAAAGCCAGGTTGACAGGATTTGTAAATGTTTGTTTCTTCCTCAACTGCCCACTCCCTCAAAGGCAAGCTGCCCTAGGAGAGGAATCTCTCACTATGCTAATAGCTTTTTTGTATAAGAAAGAAATATGAATTTGAGCAATAAAGTGCTGGGGGGGGGGCTGAAGCTGGAGCGGAACAAGCAAAACTGGAGCAGAGGAGAGGTAGAGCAGAGAGTCACGTGAGTAGACGCCATGACTTAAGTTAGCTAAGGGACTGCAAGCAGGCCAACAGCCTTATACCATACGTGAAGAG
>NW_022196901.1:18304977-18309647 GCF_008632895.1 Mastomys coucha | reverse complement strand
CGTGAAGAGACGCCATGACTTAAGTTAGCTAAGGGACTGCAAGCAGGCCAACAGCCTTATACCATACGGACGTCTCGGAGTCTTCGTTATTAAACTCAGAGACCCCAAAAGTTATCCAGTATTTTTCTCTTTTTCCTTTTTTTTTTTTTTTTAGATTTATTTATTGTAATATGTAAGTACACTGTAGCTGTCCTCAGACACACCAGAAGAGGGGGTCAGATCTCATTATGGGTGGTTACTGGGATTTGAACTCAGGACCTTCGTAAGAGCAGTTGGTGTTCTTACCTGCTGAGCCATCTCACCAGCCTATGCAGTATTTTTCAAAATCAAATAACCTTCCCAAAGTCTCACATCTGGAATGCCACCAAAATGAATTACAGATTTCAAGAAATTTGGTGCATAGGTAGTAAGTAAGGGTCTCACCCAGGACCTCCTGTGTGGGACCCTGAAAGGTAGCAAGGCTCAAAATCCTGGAAACCCTGAAAGTGTTTTGCCTGTTGCCGAGCGCCAGGCCCCTGTCACTAGCCGCAGCCTCCCATAGATTTGTGGCCATCAGTTACCTAAGGCAGTGCCCCAAGCCCCTCCACAGGTAGAGGATGTGACCTGAGGACACATGAGCTCAAGACAGACCTCCAAAAGCTTGCCTTCTCAGACATTCCTCCCTGCAAAGGGTAGTTAATCTCAGGCCCACCCTGAGAAGTGGTGTGTGGTTTTACTCATCCACTTTTCACCAGGGCAATAAATGCCTTAAACCCATGAACTGCCTCTTTTCATCGAGATCCACCATGGGGAGTCATGGAGACAACCTTCGCCTAGAGCACAGCCATCTAATGTCCTGCAGAAGGCCTCTCTGGTCTCCCAGCCACAACCACTACCAAGCTGAAGCCTGCCGCCCACGATTCTCCCCCTGGGCCCTGAGCTACAAACAGCCTGAAGGCCCCTACTCTGTTCTTCAAGGCTCCCAGCAGCGCATGGGTGTCTGAGAGCCTAAGAACCAGACAGCTCGAGCCTCGTCACAGGCGGGGGGTGGGGGGGGGGTGGGGGGAGGTCCCCAGCCAGCTCTGGCTGTCCTGTGTGTCAGACTACACTTCCCCACCCCTCAAGGCTTCCCTATAGCCCAACACCCTCAGGGCAATGGTGTGGGGTAAGCTCAGTCAACTCCTGGAATCCTTACTCCCCAGTGGCCATGCCCTGCAGTGGATAAGACTCCAGACAAATAACCCTATACTCATGCACTGTAGAAACCAGGCCTGCATGCGGTATACAGACAAAACACTCTCACACATAAATAAATAAACCAATTATTAAAAGTTCAAGGTTTGGAGGGGAGTAGCCTCAAAGTATGTTATACCTTGTATGAAAATGTTTTAGTAATTCCTATGCTATTTCTCCCTCTAGCCACCTAAAGAGGTTTGAGTAAGATATCTGTGCCTCAGTTTCCTAACCCATCATGTTACCTACCTACTTACCTAATTTGATATCAAATTAGTTCATATATAAAATAAATATTAAATTAGTCATATATATATGTATATATATATTAAAATTTCCACTTGACGGACAGTGGTGGCGCATGCCTTTAATCCCAGCACTTGGGAGGCGGAGGCAGGCGGATTTCTGTGTTCGAGACCAGCTTGGTCTACAGAGTGAGTTCCAGGACAAGCCAGGGCTATACAGAGGAATCCTGTCTCGAAAAACAAACAAACAAACAAACAAAAAAAAATAGGGCTGGAGAGATGGCTCAGTGGCTAAGAACACTGACTGCTCTTCTGAAGGTCCTGAGTTCAAATCCCAGCAACCACATGGTGGCTCACAACCATCTGTAATGAGATCTGACACCCTCTTCTGGTGTATGTGAAGACAGCTACAGTGTACTTACATATAAATAAATAGATAAATCTTTTTTTTAAAAAAAGCTTTCTTTAAAAAATAAATAAACACTTGCTGCCGAGTGGTGGTGATGGCAAACAGCTTTAGTCCTAGCACTTGGGAGGCAGAGGCAGGTGGATCTCTGTGAGTTCAAAGGCAGTCTGGTCTATATATAGAGAGAGTTCCAGGACTGTTAGGGCTACATGGAGAAACTTCATCTCAAAAACCCCCCAAAACTACTTAAGCTTAAGCTCACACAAGTCAGACCCTAGAATTTCAAGATGAAAAGTCATTAGCTGATAAGAATGTAACGGAAAATGTGTGTGTGTGTGTGTGTGTGTGTGTGTGTCTACACACACGGTTACCTCCCTTTCTTTCTATTTATTTATTTTTTCCTGTTCTGGAGATACAGCCCTGGTATGTTAGACACACAAATTGATCTGTCCGTCCATAGGGTCTGTATTAGTTCCTAGGCTGCTGTTAATGAGTTGGAAGGTTTGAAACTACAGAGAACTGTTCTCTCACAGCTCCAGAGTAGAAATCAAGGTGTGCCAATTGGTGATTCTTCTCAAGGCTCTGAGATTCTTTCCTTGCTTTGTAACCTAACATTTCATGGCTGCGAAAACCTCATGTCTCAATTTTCCCCTTAGTGGACTTATTGCCCTCCCTGGCACAGAGGTATCTTCTTCATGTCTGTGGTCAATATCCTTTTGTCTGTTTGTTTTTGCTTTTTGAGACAGGGTATCTCTTTGTAGCCCTAGCTGTCCTAGAACTTACTCTGTAGACCAAGCTTGCACTGAATTCATAGAGATCCACGTGCCTCTGCCAATATCCTTAAAGAAGTACAGTCATGCCGGGCAGTGGTGGCTTACGCCTTTAATCCCAGCACTTTGGAGGCAGAGGCAGGCGGACATCTGAGTTTGAGGCTAGCCTGGTCTACAGAAAAAACCAAAAAGGGAAAAAAAAAAAAGAAGAAGAAGAAGCAGCAGCACAGTCATTGAATTAGGGTTAGGAGTCACATTGTGCCAACCTGACTTCTTTTTTTTTTTTTTAAGGTATATTTATTTATTTTTTATGTATGTAAGTATACTGTAGCTGTCTTCAGACACACCAGAAGAGGGCATCAGATCCCATTATAGATGGTTTTGAGCCACCATGTGGTTGCTGGGAATTGAACTCGGGACCTCTGGAAGAACAGTCAGTGCTCTTAGCCACTGAGCCATCTCTCCCCCACCCACCTCAGCCTGACTTCTTACCCAGATAACTTCTACACAGACTGTACTGTCAAATAAGGTTACAGTCTCAGGTAGCCTTTCAACATTGCAGCAGCAACAGCAGCTGCTGCTTCTGCTTCTTCTCCTCTTCCTCCTCTTCCTCTTCTTCCTCCTCTCCTCCTCCTCCTCCTTCTTCTTCCCCTTCCCCTTCTCTTTCTCCTCTTCTCTTCCTCCTTCTTTCTCTTCCTCTCCCTCCTTTTCTTCCTAAACTAAAAAATAGGATCTGGTTGTGGTGGCACACATCTTTAGATATTGGGTCTGCAGCCTTGGGTGATATATAATAGATGCCCTTACTATTTTTTGTTGTTGTTTAGGTTTTCTGAGACAGGGTTTCTCTGTGTAGCCCTGGCTGTCTTCAAACTCACTCTGTTGACCAGGCTGGCCTTGAACTTAGAAATCTGCCTGTCTCTGCCTCCCAAGTGCTGGGATTAAAGGCGTGTGCCACCACTGCCCGGCATGCCCTTACTATTGACCAACCAGAGTGTAGGAGTATACACCATAACTCCTCATTTCAGGCCAAGGTTTAAAGTAGACTTTAAAACACTCAGATCCCTGTTGAGGCCTGTAGTTCTGGCTGTCCTAGAACTCTCTAGGTAGCCAACATTGGCAGCAAACTCTCCAGCCCTTTTCTTCACCCCCAGTGCTAGGATGAGGCACTAAACCTAACCCAGTACAGTTCAAACAACAAGGCACTGTGCTAGGCATCCTTCTTAGGCAGCACCTTTATGCTATGTAACCACTCAAAGGTCTAAAAGGAGCACAGGCTTTCTTGGGACGTTGTAATAGATTGTATTTATGCTTACTTAAGCTCAATTTTTATTTAGCTTCCAAGTAATTCACAAACAGGACTTGAGAAAGTGGGACTGTATTGCTAGGGAAGTGTAAGAGGACCCCCCTCTCCCCCCTGCCCCACTCCCTCCCCCTTTCCTCCCCAAACAGATAGGAGCTGGACCAATGCACACGCCCCCTGCCCCAAACAGATGGGAGCTGATCCAATGCAGCTCACAGCACGATCTTTATTCTCCTCTGGTCCCTCAGCTCATCACCAACATGCAGAATAGTTTCTGTTGGACAGAGGAGCCTCAGGTATCTATGGGGCAAGTCTTTAAAGTAAGCAGCAAGCAGGGGGTGAGTGTGCAAGCATCTAATTGGAAAGCTACTATGACCTTTAGCCTAATTGGCTGGTGCTGGGAGTCAAAGCGTAAAGTTAATTTCTATTTCCCATTATATTGGTGGTTATTAGGCAGGGGGTGGGTTTGTAACTTGTGGATGTAGATCTGTTAGGGGAACAACTGGGAGACGCGGGGCTGTAACCTGGAGATGCAGGTCTTGTTGGAGGTGAGCCTAGAGACTGGAGCTAGGTTTGGGTTATGTTGTGGGGGTAACTTGGAAACTAATGTTAGGTACTGGCCCGTTAGTTTACCTGAGTTCAAACTTGGGTCAGGTTCTCTAAAATGGAGTCTGTCTTAGTCAGGGTTTCTATTCCTGCACAAACATCATGACCATGAAGCAAGTTGGGGAGGAAAG